>NW_027013710.1:137193-391332 GCF_036934945.1 Oncorhynchus masou masou | reverse complement strand
CCAGAATAGGTCTAAACCCTCCGTCTCTTTTTGGAACCACAAAATAAGTGGAGTAGAACCTACCTAGTTGTTCTGATGTCTCGATCCTGCGGATGGCACCCTTGTCCAGGAGTGAGGAGATCTCCAGCCGCACGGTTTAATTCAGGTCCCTGAATTGGAGTACCCCTCGAGCATTGTGGACCGGAATTGGAGTCGGTAATCCTCGAGCATTGTAGACAACACCCAGGGGGACTCCACACCCTCCTCCCACTTTGCCCTTTATGACCTGGAGAAGTGCACAGGCCGGGGAAGGGTGTGTCAGGGGTCCTGCCGGGGCCCGCCTCTCCTCTGGCACCCCTAGCACCTACGTCTCCCAGGCACGTCCCTATGGCGGTGACAGTTGACACCATCACACCGGTCACAAAGGGAAGCCATAGGCTCAACCAAGGCAACAAGGCCACGGAGCAGGGGTCCAAAGCCCTGGTAGAGCTTATGTCGTGACCCCTTTGGAGGAATACGAACCCGGTGAGGGATAGATTACCCATACCGGTGAAGACCCGTGTGGGAAAAACAGGCTGTTGCTTCAACACACGCTGTGCCCCTCCTCGCTGTCATCCCTTAGCACGAGGCGATGGGGCAGGAGAAGGACCCACCGTTGTTTGGGTGCAGGTGGGTGGTGACGGTCCATCAGTCTTGGACCCTGGACCTGAGGAGTCGGCATGAACCATCTCAGGGTCTCCCAGTCCCTATGAACCTTGTCGGTCTGCTCTAGAATGTTATCAACCTCTCGGGCAAACGTCGACCCTGGGGTGATGGGGTGAGTGGCAAATGTGCTCTGGAGAGCAAGTGGCAGATGGGATTAGGCCAGACAGAGATGGCGCCGGGAGGTAACCACCTGCACCATGGCCCATCCATTGGAGCGGCCCACATCCCTCTGGAGCAGGGAAAGCAGGCGAGATACCTCCATCACTACCCAGAGGAGCTCCTACGTGCCCCCCTGCAGCCAGGATAAAAAGAGTCTGCAGGTAGGCCTGAAGCAGCATGGTCTCGTTGGTAAGGTGGCCAAGAGAGCAGAGGGTCCCATTTATGGCTTTCATGTCCACATCGAAGATTCTGGGGGGTTCCGCCTTTAGTCGCAGGACCAACTCAGTAGAGATATAGAGATGGGGACAGATGGAGAGCCGTTACTGTCCACCAGTTGATGTCCAGTGCAGTGGCTACCCAAGTGAGTAAGCTCCTCATAGCCTCTCGAGTCGCTGGGACCGATGAAGTCCCACTGGCGGCTTCTGATGGCCTGTCAGCCTGTAGCCCGGTGGTGAAACCTGCCAGCTACGTCCCTCAGGAACAGCATATCACTGGCCAACCAGCACCAGATCCCCTGGGCCACAAGATCCAGCACCAGATCCCCTGGGCCACATGACCAGCACCAGGTCCCCTAGGCTACATGACCAGCACCAGGTCCCCTGTGCTACATGACCAGCACCAGATCCCCTGGGCCACATGACCAGCACCAGGTCCCCTAGGCTACATGACCAGTACCAGATCCCCTGGGCTACATGACCAGCAACAGGTCTTCTGGGCTACATGACCAGCACCAGATCCCCTGGGCTACATGACCAGCACCAGATCCCCTGGGCTACATGACCAGCACCAGATCCCCTAGGCTACATGACCAGCACCAGATCCCCTAGGCTACATGACCAGCACCAGATCCCTTGAGCTACATGACCAGCACCAGGTCCCCTGGGCTACATGACCAGCACCAGATCCCCTAGGCTACATGACCAGCACCAGATCCCCTGGGCTACATGACCAGCACCAGATCCCCTGGGCTACATGACCAGCACCAGGTCCCCTATGCTACAAGATCAGCACCAGATTCCCTGGGCTACATGACCAGAACCAGGTCCTTCTAGAATCTGACCTAGGTAAGGGCAGGACAGGTTAACTTTCTAGAATCTGACCTCGGTAAGGACAGGACAGGTTAACCTTCTAGAATCTGAACTGGGTAAGGACAAGACAGGTTAACCTTCTAGAATCTGACCTGGGTTAGGACAGTACTTGTTAACCTTCTAGAATCTGACCTAGGTAAGGACAGGACGGGTTAAACTGCTAGACTTTGACCTGGGAATGACAGACTGATTTGATGTGAAGGAGAATGCATTAGCGATGATTTATAGCCAGTAGATATGACTGGGAGCTGTTCAGAAGCTGTTCAGAAACCGGACTCTTTGTTTTAGTGGTCCATCCTCTATCTCCCAGCCTCTTTGTCCCAGCCTCTTTGTCCCAGCCTCTATCTCCCAGCCTCTATGTCCCAGACTCTGTCTCAGCCTCTATGTCCCAGTCTCTATGTCCCAGACTCTATGTCCCAGGCTCTATGTCCCAGGCTCTATGTCCCAGACTCTATGTCCCAGACTCTATGTCCCAGACTCTATGTCCCAAACTCTATGTCCTAGACTCTATGTCCCAGACTCTATGTCCCAGCCCTGCCTTGTTTTAGTGGTCCAGCCTCTATGTCCCACTATATATGTTGCAGCCCTGCCTTCTCCACTTAAAACAACATTCATCTTTGCCAGTTTATAAATCACCCAGGCCAAGCGGCCCTTAGCCATAGGGTCACAGCTCTGCTCAAGTACTTAACTAATCCCTAGACAGAACCAGGCTGATGTATTCCATTCCCTCTAGTCATACCATTCATCATCATTCTCCCTCTGAGCCACAACGGACCAGGCAGTGGGATGACTGGATGTTAAGCACTGTGAGAGGAGAGGAGAGGAGAGAGGAGAGGAGAGGAGAGGAGAGGGGAGGGGAGAGGGGAGGGGAGGGGAGAGGAGAGGAGAGGAGAGGAAAAGAGGGGAGAGGAGAGGAGAGGAGGGGAGAGGAGAGGAGGGGAGAGGAGGGGAGAGTGAGAGGACAATGGAAATATATATAGTGAAGGGGCTCCAAATCTCTGGCCACCTCCACTCAGCCCCTTAAAGCCAGCCTGGCCCATTCATCCTCTGGCTGACTCACCCAAATGACCTCAGACAAAACCTAGACAAATGTCTTTAAGATGTAGTTAGTGTTGTGGCTGAGGCAGGCAGATATGTGGCTGGAGAGGGCCTCCAGGCTAGTGGCTGTCTGCTCCACTTGGACGGGGAGGAGGCTGAAGCTGCATGAGAGGAGAGAAGGAATGAGTCCCAAATAGACCCTATTTTCTATATAGAGCACTACTTATGACCAGAGCCCTATGGTCACTACATGACCAAAGGTATGTGGACACCTGATCACTGATCATTAATCACTGATCATAATCTTGAACACCTGATCACTAATCACTGATCATAATCTTGATGTGATTGGCCTGACTGAAACATGGCTTAAGCATGATGAATTTACTGTGTTAAATGAGGCCTCACCTCCTGGCTAAATCAAATCAAAGTAAATCAAATTTATTTATATAGCCCTTCGTACATCAGCTGATATCTCAAAGTGCTGTACAGAAACCCAGCCTAAAACCCCAAACAGCAAGCAATGCAGGTGTAGAAGCACGGTGGCAAGGAAAAACTTCCTAGAAAGGCCAAAACCTAGGAAGAAACCAAGAGAGGAACCAGGCTATGTGGGGTGGCCAGTCCTCTTCTGGCTGTGCCGGGTGGAGATTATAACAGAACATGGCCAAGATGTTCAAATGTTCATAAATGACCAGCATGGTCGAATAATAATAAGGCAGAACAGTTGAAACTGGAGTAGCAGCACTGTCAGGTGGACTGGGGACAGCAAGGAGTCATCATGTCAGGTAGTCCTGGGACATGGTCCTAGGGCTCAGGTCCTCCGAGAGAGAGAAAGAAAGAGAGAAGGAGAGAATTAGAGAACGCACACTTAAATTCACACAGGACGGCGAATAGGACAGGAGAAGTACTCCAGATATAACAAACTGACCCTAGCCCCCCGACACATGAACTACTGCAGCATAAATACTGGAGGCTGAGACAGGAGGGGTCAGGAGACACTGAGGCCCCATCCATGGACAGGATGACCCATGACCCAGACAGGATGACCACATCAGTGAATCAATGACCACATCAGTGAATCAACCCACTCAGGTGACGCACCCCTCCTAGGAATTTTATTTGTCACATACACATGGTTAGCAGATGTTAATGCGAGTGTAGCGAAATTCTTGTGCTTTTAGTTCCGACAATGCAGTAATAACCAACAAGTAATCTAACTACAGCCCGCCAGGATGCTCTCGATTGTGCAGTGAAGCCCCAAAATTGCCCTCGCTAGAAGCATGTGTTTCAGACATAAGGAAGTGGATGGCTGCAAACTTTCTACTTTTAAACTCAGACAAAACAGAGATGCTTGTTCTAGGTCCCAAGAAACAAAGAGATCTTCTGTTGAATCTGACAATTCATCTTGATGGTTGTACAGTCGTCTCAAATAAAACTGAGAAGGACCTCGGCGTTACTCTTGACCCTGTACTCTCTGTCCATTCCAAGGACAGCTTTTTTACATCTACGTAATCAGAAACTTTCTGTCCAAAAATGATGCAGAAAAATTAATCCATGCTTTTGTCACTTCTAGGTTAGACTACTGCAATGCTCTACTTTCCGGCTACCTGGATAAAGCACTAAATAAACTTCAGTTAGTGCTAAATACGGCTGCTAGAATCCTTACTAGAACCAAAAGACGTGATCATATTACTCCAGTGCTAGCCTCCCTACACTGGCTTCAAATCAAATCAAATTTTATTTGTCACATACACATGGTTAGCAGATTTTAATGCGAGTGTAGCGAAATGTTTGTGCTTCCAGTTCCGACAATGCAGTAATAACCAACAAGTAATATAACTAACAATTCCAAAACTAATATCTTATACACAGTGTAAGGGGATAAAGAATATGTACATAAAGATATGGACAGCTGGAGGCAGGGCTTTCTCCTATAGAGCTCCATTTTATGGAATGGTCTGCCTACCCATGTAAGAGACGCAAACTTGGTGTCAACCTTTAAGTCTTTACTGAAGACTCATCTCTTCAGTGGGCCATATGATTGAGTGTAGTTTGGCCCAGGAGTGGGAAGTTGAACTGAAAGGCTATGGAGCAACGAACCGCCCTTGCTGTTTCTGCCTGGCCGGTTCCCCTCTTTCCACTGGGATTCTCTGCCTCTAACCCTATTACAGGGGCTGAGTCACTGGCTTACTGGGGCTCTTTCATACCGTTCCTAGGAGGGGTGCGTCACTTGAGTGGGTTGATTCACTGATGTGATCTTCCTGTCTGGGTTGACGCCCCCCCTTGGGTTGTGCCGTGGTGGAGATCTTTGTGGGCTATACTCGGCCTTTGTCTCAGGATGGTAAGTTGGTGGTTAAAGATATCCCTCTAGTGGTGTGAGGGCTGTGCTTTGGTGGGGTTATATCCTTCCTGTTTGGCCCTGCCCGGGGGTGTCCTCGGATGGGGCCACAGTGTTTCCTGACCCCTCCTGTCTCAGCCTCCAGTATTTATGCTGCAGTAGTTTATGTGTCAGGGGGCTAGGTTCAGTTTGTTATATCTGGAGTACTTCTCCTGCCACAAATTTGGATCAAAGAATCACCCAAAATGTCATTGTATACTGTAGCGTAAAGATTTTCCTTCAATGGAACTAAGGGCCCTAGCCGGAACCATGAAAAACAACCACATACCATTATTCCTCCACCACCAAACTTTACAGTTGGCATTGGGGCAGTTAGCGTTCCCCTGGCATCTTCCCCTGGCATCTTCCAGATATGTCAGTCGGATTGCCAGATGTTGAAGCAACATGGCGCCGACAGAGCGGAAACATGGCTCACTGGAGAGACACTCTCGGATGCGGTGCAGCAGGCGGGTTTCTCCACGCATCGCGCCGACAGAAACAAACACCTTTCTGGTAAGAAGAGTGGTGGGGGCGTATGCCTTATGGCTAACGAGATGTGGTGTGATCACAGAAACATACAGGAACTCAAATCCTTCTGTTCACCTGATTTAGAATTCCTCACAATCAAATGTAGACCGCATTATCTACCAAGAGAATTCTCTTCGATTATAATCACAGCCGTATATATTCCCCCCAAGCAGACACATTGATGGCTCTGAACGAACTTTATTTGACTCTATGCAAACTGGAATCCATACATCCTGGGGCTGCATTCATTGTTACTGGGGATTTTAACAAGGCTAATCTGAAAACAAGTCTCCCTAAAATGTATCAGCATATCGATTGCACCACCAGGGCTGGCAAAACCTTGGATCACTGTTATTCTAACTTCCGCGACGCATATAAGGCCCTGCCCCGCCCCCCTTTCGGAAAAGCTGACCACGACTCCATTTTGCTGATCCCAGCCTACAGACAGAAACTAAAACAAGAAGCTCCCACGCTGAGGTCTGTCCAACGCTGGTCCGACCAAGCTGATTCCACACTCCAAGACTGCTTCCATCACGTGGACTGGGACATCTTTCGTATTGCGTCAGGCAACAACATTGACGAATACTCTGATTCGGTGTGCGAGTTCATTAGAACGTGCGTTGAAGATGTCGTTCCCATAGCAACGATTAAAACATTCCCTAACCAGAAACCGTGGATTGATGGCAGCATTCGCGTGAAACTGAAAGCGCGAACCACTGCTTTTAATCAGAGCAAGTTGACTGGTAACATGACCAAATACAAACAGTGCAGCTATTCCCTCCGTAAGGCTATCAAACAAGCTAAGCGTCAGTATAGAGACAAAGTAGAATCTCAATTCAACGGCTCAGACACAAGAGGTATGTGGCAGGGTCTACAGTCAATCACGGACTACAAGATTAAATCCAGCTCAGTCACGGACCAGGATGTCTTGCTCCCAGGCAGACTAAATCACTTTTTTGCCCGCTTTGAGGACAATACAGTGCCACTGACACGGTCTGCAACGGAAACATGCGGTCTCTCCTTCACTGCAGCAGAGGTGAGTAAAACATTTAAACGTGTTAACCCTCGCAAGGCTGCAGGCCCAGATGGCATCCCCAGCCGCGCCCTCAGAGCATGCGCAGACCAGCTGGCTGGTGTGTTTACGGACACATTCAATCAATCCCTATACCAGTCTGCTGTTCCCACATGCTTCAAGAGGGCCACCATTGTTCCTGTTCCCAAGAAAGCTAAGGTAACTGAGCTAAACGACTACCGCCCCATAGCACCCACTTCCGTCATCATGAAGTGCTTTGAGAGACTAGTCAAGGACCATATCACCTCCACCCTTCCTGACACCCTAGACCCACTCCAATTTGCTTACCGCCCAAATAGGTCCACAGACGACGCAATCTCAACCACACTGCACACTGCCCTAACCCATCTGGACAAGAGGAATACCTATGTGAGAATGCTGTTCATCGACTACAGCTCGGCATTTAACACCATAGTACCCTCCAAGCTCGTCATGAAGCTCGAGACCCTGGGTCTCGACCACGCCCTGTGCAACTGGGTACTGGACTTCCTGACGGGCCGCCCCCAGGTGGTGAGGGTAGGCAACAACATCTCCACCCGGCTGATCCTCAACACTGGGGCCCCACAAGGGTGCGTTCTGAGCCCTCTCCTGTACTCCCTGTTCACCCACGACTGCGCGGCAACGCACGCCTCCAACTCAAGTTTGCGGACGACACAACAGTGGTAGGCTTGATTACCAACAACGACGAGACGGCCTACAGGGAGGAGGTGAGGGCCCTCGGAGTGTGGTGTCAGGACAATAACCTCACACTCAACGTCAACAAAACTAAGGAGATGATTGTGGACTTCAGGAAACAGCAGAGGAACACCCCTTATCCACATTGATGGAACAGTAGTGGAGAGGGTAGTAAGTTTTAAGTTCCTCGGCATACACATCACAGACAAACTAAATTGGTCCACTCACACAGACAGCATCGTGAAGAAGGCGCAGCAGCGCCTCTTCAACCTCAGGAGGCTGAAGAAATTCGGCTTGTCACCAAAAACACTCACAAACTTCTACAGATGCACAATCGAGAGCATCCGGGCGGGCTGTATCACCGCCTGGTACGGCAACTGCTCCGCCCTCAACCGTAAGGCTCTCCAGAGGGTAGTGAGGTCTGCACAACGTATCACCGGGGGCAAACTACCTGCCCTCCAGGACACCTACACCACCCGATGTTACAGGAAGGCCATAAAGATCATCGAGGACAACACCCACCCGAGCCACTGCCTGTTCACCCCGCTATCATCCAGAAGGCGAGGTCAGTACAGGTGCATCAAAGCTGGGACCGAGAGACTGAAAAACAGCTTCTATCTCAAGTCCATCAGACTGTTAAACAGCAACCACTAACATTGAGTGGCTGCTGCCAACACACTGACACTGACTCAACTCCAGCCACTTCAATAATGGGAATTGATGGGAAAGGATGTAAAATATATCACTAGCCACTTTAAACAATGCTACGTAATATAATGTTTACATACCCTACATTATTCATCTCATATGTATATACTGTACTCGATACCATCTACTGTATCTTGCCTATGCTGCTCTGCACCATCACTCATTCATATCTTTATGTACATATTCTTTATCCCCTTACACTGTGTATAAGATATTAGTTTTGGAATTGTTAGTTAGATTACTTATTGGTTATTACTGCATTGTCGGAACTGGAAGCACAAGCATTTCGCTACACTCGCATTAACATCTGCTAACCATGTGTATGTGACAAATAAAATTTGATTTGATTTGATGGCTTCTTGTCCTTAGGAAACTATGCAGTATTTTGTTATTTAATGTATTATTTTGTAAATTGTTAGCCCAAATCTAAAGTGTTATTACATACAGCTGGGAAGAACTATTGGATATCAGAGCGACGTCAACTTACCAACATTACGACCAGGAATACGACTTTCCTGAAGCAGATCCTTTGTTCGAACCATCACCCAGTACAATGGCTCTAATCCCAGTAGCCAACCCAAAACAACTTAGCCGCAAAAGAGGTAGACGGAGCGGTGTCCTGGTCAAACTTTGAAGTGCCACCGCTTCCGAGTGTATTACTTGCTAATGTCCAGACTCTATACAACAAGGTATACAAAATTAGGGCAAGGGTTGCTATCCAGAGAGACAGAGACTAACATGATCTGTTTCATGGAAACATGGCTCTCTCTGGATATGTTGCGTGATTTGATAGAGCAACTGGGATTCTTCATGCGTTGCACTGACAGAAATAAACATCTCTCTGGGAAGAAGAAGGGACTAAGGCTGCATTTATTGTTTCTGGGTATTTTAACAAAGGAAATTTGAGAACAAGGCTACCTAAATTCTGCATATTGATTGTAGCACTCATGCGGGCAATACCCTGGATCATTGCTACACTAACTTCCCGAAATGCATACAAGGCCCTCCACCGCACTCCTATCGGCAAATCCGAACACAACTCCATTTTGCTCCTACCGTCCTATATCCAGAAACTCAAACAGGATGTTCCCATGGCAAGAACTATTGAACGCTGGTCTGACCAATTGGAATCCACGCTTCAAGATTGTTTTAATCACGCGGGAAATGTTCCGGGCAGCCTCAGAGAATATCATTGATTTATACGCTGATTCAGTGAGTGAGTTTATAAGGAAGTGCATTGGAGATGTTGTACCCACTGAGACTATTAAAATCTACCCTAACCAGAAACCATGGATAGATGGCGGCATTCGGGCAAAACTGAAAGCGCGTACCACAGATTTAACCCATGGAATGGTGACTGGGAATATGGCCGAATATAAACAGTGTAGTTATTCTCTAAGCAAGGCAATTAAACAGGCGAAATGTCAGTATAGAGACAAAGTGGAGTCGCAATTCAACGGCTCAGACACAAGATATACAGTGCCTTGCGAAAGTATTCGGCCCCCTTGAACTTTGCAACCTTTTGCCACATTTCAGGCTTCAAACATAAAGATATAAAACTGTATTTTTTTGTGAAGAATCAACAACAAGTGGAACACAATCATGAAGTGGAACGACATTTATTGGATATTTCAAACTTTTTTAACAAATCAAAAACTGAAAAATTGGGCGTGCAAAATTATTCAGCCCCCTTAAGTTAATACTTTGTAGCGCGACCTTTTGCTGCGATTACAGCTGTAAGTCGCTTAGGGAATGTCTCTATCAGTTTTGCACATCGAGAGACTGAAGTTTTTTCCCATTCCTCCTTGCAAAACAGCTCGAGCTCAGTGAGGTTGGATGGAGAGCATTTGTGAACAGCACTTTTCAGTTCTTTCCACAGATTCTCGATTGGATTCAGGTCTGGACTTTGACTTGGCAATTCTAACACATGGATATGTTTATTTTTGAACCATTCCATTGTAGATTTTGCTTTATTTTTTGGATCATTGTCTTGTTGGAAGACAAATCTCTGTCCCAGTCTCAGGTCTTTTGCAGACTCCATCAGGTGTTCTTCCAGAATGGTCCTGTATTTGGCTCCATCCATCTTCCCATCAATTTTAACCATCTTCCCTGTCCATTCTGAAGAAAAGCACGCCCAAACCATGATGCTGCCACCACCATGTTTGACAGTGGGCATGGTGTGTTCAGGGTGATGAGCTGTGTTGCTTTTACGCCAAACATAACGTTTTGCATTGTTGCCAAAAAGTTCAATTTTGGTTTCATCTGACCAGAGCACCTTCTTCCACATGTTTGGTGTGTCTCCCAGGTGGCTTGTGGCAAACTTTAAACAACACTTTTTATGGATATCTTTAAGAAATGGCTTTCTTCTTGCCACTCTTCCATAAAGGCCAGATTTGTGCAATATACGACTGATTGTTGTTCTATGGACAGAGTCTCCCACCTCAGCTGTAGATCTCTGCAGTTCATCCAGAGTGATCATGGGCCTCTTGGCTGCATCTCTGATCAGTCTTCTCCTTGTATGAGCTGAAAGTTTAGAGGGACGCCAGGTCTTGGTAGATTTGCAGTGGTCTGATACTCCTTCCATTTCAATATTATTGCTTGCACAGTGCTCCTTGGGATGTTTAAAGCTTGGGAAATTTTTGTATCCAAATCCGGCTTTAAACTTCTTCACAACATTATCTCGGACCTGCCTGGTGTGTTCCTTGTTCTTCATGATGCTCTCTGCACTTTTAACGGACCTCTGAGACTATCACAGTGCAGGTGCATTTATACGGAGACTTGATTACACACAGGTGGATTGTATTTATCATCATTAGTCATTTAGGTCAACATTGGATCATTCAGAGATCCTCACTGAACTTCTGGAGAGAGTTTGCTGCACTGAAAGTAAAGGGGCTGAATAATTTGGCACGCCCAATTTTTCAGTTTTTGATTTGTTAAAAAAGTTTGAAATATCCAATAAATGTTGTTCCACTTCATGATTGTGTCCCACTTGTTGTTGATTCTTCACAAAAAAATACAGTTTTATATCTTTATGTTTGAAGCCTGAAATGTGGCAAAAGGTCAAAGTTCAAGGGGGCCGAATACTTTCGCAAGGCACTGTATATGTAAGGGAATACCCCCCTGAAATGGACAAAAATGAATGGGAAACCATTGGCATAGTACAAACCATGTACACGATGGACAATACCACCCAAATCGGCGTTGATTCATGCAAAATGTTTTGCAAATGCCATATGCCAATTTTATTATCAAATTATTATTTTTTTTTTTTTACTTGCGCATTATTGCATGTGTTTTCTCCATTTGCAATATGATTTCATAGGAAGTCAGAAGTCAAAAGTCAATAATTGCAAAATTTCATAAAAAACTTCACACACCCCTAAAAAAGTGCTTTCTGGACCGTTTTTCGAAATTCTTTAGAATTTTGTGTCAATTACACACGTATAAGAACTGTATCAACATACTTTAGTCATATTTTATTATCATAATTTTTTATTTTTTTTTACTTGTGCATAAGGCATATGTTTTGTGGGGGCCAAATGTCATAAGAAATTTGACATGCTCAAGAATCCTGCAGAAATGCAAAATTGACTGGCCTGATGAACTCGGGATGGCCGGGCAGTGATTGTTCTTCCTTTCAATCACTCGTGGTGTTGATTTCGTCATGTCCATTTGTTTATGTTTTCTCACTTTTGCAAAGTCACTGTGCATTTGCAATATGGTTAACTGGGCATTCACCATCACCAATTTGTCATGCTATAAAAATCGTGCAGGAATGCCAAATTGACTGGCCCGATGAACTCGGGATGGCTGGGCAGTGATTCTGGTACCTCTCCATCGCTCGTTTGGGTTGATTTCAGAATGTCACTTTTGGTGATGGTACCTCACTGATAAAACATATTGCAAATGTTTTCTCACTTTTGAAAAGTCACTGAAAATCGTGCAGGAATGCCAAATTGACTGGCCCGATGAACTCGGGATGGCTGGGCAGTGATTCTGGTACCTCTCCATCGCTCTTTAGGGTTGATTTCAGAATGTCATTTTGGTGATGGTACCTCACTCTTGCAAAGTCACTGTGCATTTGCAATATGGTTAACTGGGCATTCACCATCACCAATTTGTCATGCTATAAAAATCGTGCAGGAATGCCAAATTGACTGGCCCGATGAACTCGGGATGGCTGGGCAGTGATTCTGGTACCTCTCCATCGCTCGTTTGGGTTGATTTCAGAATGTCACTTTTGGTGATGGTACCTCACCGCTTAACCATATTGCAAATGAACAAGAGTCACCTGCAAGTCACCTTCCATCAGTCAATTTGATATCATTCTGACACCAAACTGATACAAACTGGCACCAAACCCACTTTTCCCAACTCGTTTAGGAGCCAAGTATCACATAATTCAGAGCTGGCCCAAAATTCACAACGCCTTCGGTTCAAACCATAAAAAAAACATAAAACACGTAGTTACGTTCTAGCTGCGGGTCCATTTCTTGTGTTATGTGTAGGCCTAGCTGAGGCGACCCCGAATCCCAAGTTTCGGCTCGATAGGTCATTTGGTGTCCGAGTAAAACCCTAATTGGTGCTGAAAATCCACTTTTTTCAATTACTTGCTACGGGGTCCTTGAATGAGCTATCGGACAGAAACGTTGGGTTCTGTCTCTATGGGCCGAGACGGTCACAATGCACCTAGTCTTGTGACTCTGGGACATTTCTAAATGTCGCCATTATCGTAATGGTCAAAATGAATTGAAGTCATTGCAAATGTACGAGGCTGTTTCTCGGTCCGAGAACCTTCTAGTGCGCCGTAACTCACCACGCACTATCGACCTGAGGTCTAGAACAGGATTCTAAAGTTTCGGAACTCTAAGTCTGACGGTTCTTTAAAAGTTCCAACAAGGTTAACTAATGCAGGGAGTGTATGTCTCTACGCACCCCAATGGGTTCCTACTTCCAAGCTGTGTGTGTGTGTGTGATTTAGTTTTCCTTTGAAATTTTATGGGAAAAATGACTGATTTACAGTTCATGGGGGTTGCCTAATCACATATATGAAGTTTTGGAAAGATCTGATTTTTTTAACCGCTCGAAACAGCCCATGAGACACCAATTATGGCACTTCCGGTTGGCACAGGAAGCTATAACTCAACACACATCTTCATTGGGGTATTCTATTACCGAATCCTGAGTTTTAAGTCTTTACCATAAAAACTGACTGATTTACACAGGGTTGAATGCACTATGACTATCAAACTGCAGGCAGGGTATGGGTATACACTTTTAGGGCGATTTTAACCACTTCCGGTTGGTCCAGGAAGCTTAGAATCGACACAGGTAGACCTTATAGTAGCTTGATGGACTGGTACTGAAGACAGGTTCATACAGCATTCATAACCCATATAGACTCCAGGTTGAATTTAGGGTAGCAGGCAATGTATTCCTATGGGGAGAAAAGTTAATGCAAACTGTTTTTATGTAAACACCTTCTTTTAACTGTTAAGGGTTAATGTCACACGGTCAAGGTTAGGTTTGCACAGATCGGGAGGACCTTAGGAACAGTCCTGTGGTTGAATTGTCCTTCTAAACCTAACGGTTCCGCCGCTGTCACCCAAAATCAAATGACGTGGTGCAGGCTTCATTTTGGGCCTACTTTTCTCATGGTCGCTGCGCTCAGACCGAGCGAGCTACGGTCAAGTGGGATATCTCGTTGAACTCGGCACAGTCTGGACACTATGGTGGTGCCATTTTTTGTGTTGATTTCAGAATGCCATTTTGGTGATGGTCCCTCTCCGCTTAAACATGTTGCAAATGCACAAAAGTCAACTAGCAAGTCAGTGTCCATCAGTCAATTAGATGTCATTCTGACACCAAACTGATACCAATTGACACCAAACCCACTTTTTCCAACTCATTTAGAAGCCAACTATCACATATGTCAGAGCAGGCCATAATTCACAGCGCCTTTAGTTTAAAGCATAATAAAAACGTAAAACACATAGTTACGTTCTAGCTGCGGGTCCAGTTCGGACATTATGTGTAGTACTATGTCAGGCGACCCCGAATCCCGAGTTTCGGCTCAATAGGTCATTCGGTGCCTGAGTAAAACCCTAATTGGTGCTGAAAATCCAGTTTTTTCCATGCCTTGCTATGGGTCCTTGAATGAGCTATCGGACAGAAACGCTGGGGTCCGTGTCTATGGGCCGAGTCGGTTTCAATGCACCTAGTCTTGTGTCTCTGAGACTTTTCTAAATGTCGCCATTTTTGTAATGGTCAAAATGAATTGAAGTCATTGCAAATGTACGAGGCTGTTTCTCGGTCCGAGAACCTTCTAGAGCCACCTAACTCACCACGCACTATCGACCTGAGGTCTAGAACAGGTTTCTAAAGTTTCGGGAACTCTAGGTCTGACGAGTCTTTTGTAGCTCGAACAAAGCTAACTATTGGAGGCACTGTCAGCCTCTACGCACCCCAATACGTCCCTCCATCCAAGTTGTGTATCTGTGCGATTTAGTTTTCCTTTGAATTTTTATGGGAAAAATGACTAATTTACAGTTCATGGGTGTTGCCTAATCACACATATGAAGTTTTGGACAGATCTGATTTTTTTAACCCTTCCAAACAGCCCCTGAGACACCAATTATGGCACTTCCGGTTGACACAGGAAGCTATAAGTCAACACATATCCTCATTGGGCTATGCTTTTACAGAATCCTGAGTTTTAAGTCTTTACGTTAAGAATTGACTGATTTACACAGGGTTCAATGCACTATGTCCATCAAATTGCAGGCAGGGTATGGATATACACTTTTAGGGTGATTTTAAGCACTTCCGGTTGGTCCAGGAAGCCTAGAATCGACACAGGTAGACCTCATAGTGTCCTGATGGACTGTCATCAAAGACAGGTTCATAAGGCATTCATAACCCACATAGGCCTCAGGTTGAATTTAGAGGAGCAGGCAATGTATTCCTATGGGGAGAGAAGTCAATGCAAACTGTTTTTATGTAAACACCTTCTTTTAACTGTGAAGGGTTAATGTCACACGGTCAAGGTTAGGCTTGCATAGATCGGGAGGACCTTAGGAACAGTCCTGTGTTTGAATTGTCCTTCTAAACCTAACGGTTCCGCCGCTGTCACCCAAAATCAAATGACATTGTGGTGCAGGCTTCATTTTGGGCCTACTATTCTCATGGTCGCTGCGCTTAGACCGAGCGAGCTACGGTCAAGCGGGATATCTCGTTGAACTCGGCACGGCCTTGGGATTATGTTTATGCCATTGCCTGCTCTCTGTATCTTTAAACACCACACTTTGTCACTCCATCCTTGCTGTGTGTGTGTGTGAGAGCTTTTCTTTGACATCTGTTGGGAGAAATGACTGATTTTACAGTTCAGGAGGGTTGCCTAATCACATATGAAGTTTTGAAAAGATCTGACCTTTTTAACCCTTGGATACAGCCACTATGACACCATTTAAGGCACTTCCTGTTGGCACAGGAAGCTATAAATAAACTCATATCCTCATTGGGGTATGCCTTTACAGAATCCTGAGTTTTAAGTCTTTACGTTAAGAACTGAGTTATTTACGGAGGGTTTAGTGAGTGTGTGTTATTTCAGAAAATCATAGAAAATCACAGAAATCTCGCAGAGCTCCGCAGCACACTTTAAAAATATTCGTATGAACACCCTGCAACTGGATCTGTAACTGTTGAAAAAAAACACCTATATTTGAACATCACAAATCTGTCATTGTACAATTTCTCTTAAATGACGATAGATAAATGGCTGATTTTTTTTTATTGACACCGGAGGCTCCTTGACTTGACTAATCTCAGAAAAATGGCCATGACTCAAAAACCGTTGAGGCCTAGACACCATCTTGTTCGGGGCCAACTGCCCATTATGCCAAACCTATGCTCACCAAGCTTCGAAATATTTTCAGTTTTCGAGATATGGCCCGTCGTGATTCGTGATGTTTTGTCAAATTGCAGTATAATTGCTTATGCCCTCTTGTGGGATTTTCCGGCATAGCGGAAAAATGACCAAAATTTGATTATTTTATAAAACGAAAACCGAATGTCCGACAAAGTTCATTTGATGACTTCCTGGTAGGTCTGGCCCTGCCGCTCGGCCCGACGCCGTCCCCGAATTTTAAAAATGTTTCCGGACGTCTAGTAAGGGACGGTACATTTGCAATATGGACTTTTTCACTAACCATACAGAAAATGTCGAAATGTTCCCTTAATGTATGGCAGGGACTACAGGCAACTATGGACAACAAACAGAAAACCAGCCACGTCACCTACACGGATGTCTTGCTTCCAGACAACCTAAACACCTTCTTTGCCCGCTTTGAGGATAATACAGTGGCACCGACGTGGCCTGCTACCAAGGACTGCCGTCTCCCCCTTCTCCGTGTCCGATGTAAGTAAGACATATAAGCTTTTGAATCCTCCTAAGGATGATGGCCCAGACGGCATCCCTATCCGCTTCTTCAGAGCAGTGCAGTTCAGCTGGCTGTTGTATTTACGGACATATTCAATCTTTTCCTATTCCAGTTTGCTGTCCCCGCATGCTTCAAGACGGCCACCATTGTTCCTGCAACCAAGAAGGCAAAAACAACTTAACTAAATGACTATTGTCCTGTAGCACTCACTTCCGTCTTCCTTAAGTGCTTTGAGAGATTAGTCATGGATCATATCAACTCCACCTTACCTGTCACTCTAGACCTAGTTCAATTTGCATACCGCCCCAAAGGTCCACAGACAATGCACTGCACACTGCCTTATCCCATCAAAATGCTGTTCATTGACTACAGCTCAGCATTCAACATCATAGTACCCTCCAAGCTTATCATTACGCTTGAGAACCTGGGTCTCAACTCCACCCTGCTCAATTAGTTCCTGGACTTTCTGACCGTCCGCCCCCAGGTGGTGAAGGTAAGAATCAACGTCTCCACTTCGCTGATCCTCAACACTGGGGCCCCACAAGGGTGCGTGCTCAGCCCCCTCCTGTACTCCCTGTTCCCCCATGACTACACGCCTCCAACTCAATCATCAAGTTTACAGATGACACAACAGTGGTGGGCTTGATTACTGACAATAACGAGACAGCCTACAGGGAGGACGTGAGGGCACTCAGAGTGTGGTGTCAGGTTAACAACCTCTCACTCAACATCAACAAGACAAAGGATATGATCGTGGACTTCAGGAAACAGCAGATGGAGCACCTCCCTATCCACATCGACAGGACAGCAGTGGAGAAGGTGGAAAGCTTTAAGTTCCTCATTGTACACATTACGGACAAACCGAAATGGTCCACCCACACAGACAGTGTGGTGCTGAAGGTGCAACAGCGCCTCTTCAACCTCAAGAGGACAAACCTTTACAGATGCACAATTGAGAGCATCCTGTCGGGCTGTATCACCGCCTGGTAGGACAACTGCTCTGCCCATAACCAACACCACCCAATGTCACAGGAAGGCCAAAACGATCATCAAGGACAACAACCACCTGAGCCACTGCCTGTTCACCCCACTAGCATCCAGAAGGCAAGGTCAGTACAGGTGCATCAAAGCTGGGACCGAGAGACTGAAAAGCAGCTTCTATGTCAAGGGCATCATACTGCTAAACAGCCATCACTAACACAGAGAGGCTGCTGCCTACATGCAGACTTGAAATCATTGGCCACTTTAATAAAGGTGTCACTAGTCACTTTAATAATGTTTACATATTTTACATTACTCATCTCACATGTATATACTGTATTTTATACCATCTATTGCATCTTGCCTATGCCGCTTGGTCATCGCTCATCCATATATTTATATGTATGTATTCTTATTCAATCCCTTTAGATTTGTGTGTATTAGGTAGTTGTTGGGGAATTGTTAGATTACATTTGATATTACTGCACTGTCTGAACTAGAAGCAAAAGCATTTTGCTACACTTGAATTATCTTCTGCTCACCATGTGTATGTAGCCAATAAAATTTGATTTGAAGCATGATTAATCACTTCAAATAACACGTTTCCACTGCTCCAAAGTCCAATGGCTGCAAGCTTTACACCATTCCAGCTGACGCTTGGAATTGTGCATGGTGTTCTTAGGCTTGTGTGTTTCTGCTTGGCAATGGATACCCATTTCATGACGCTCCCAACGAACAGTTCTGCTGCTGATGTTGCTTCCAGTAGTTTCCAGGCAGTTTGGAACTCAGTTGTGAGTGTTGAAACCGAGGACAGACGATTTTTATACGCTATGGACTTTAGTCCCATTCTGTGAGCTTGTGTGGCTTCCCACTTCAGCGGTCCTGTTCTGTGAGCTTGTGTGGCTTCCCACTTCAGTGGTCCTGTTCTGTGAGCGTGTGTGGCTTCCCACTTCAGCGGTCCTGTTCTGTGAGCTTGTGTGGCTTCCCACTTCAGTGGTCCTGTTCTGTGAGCTTGTGTGGCTTCCCACTTCAGCGGTCCTGTTCTGTGAGCTTGTGTGGCTTCTCACTTCAGCGGTCCCGTTCTGTGAGCTTGTGTGGCTTCCCACTTCAGTGGTCCCTTTCTGTGAGCTTATTTGGCTTATCACTTCAGCACTCGACGGTCCTGTTCTGTTCGCTTGTGTGGCCTGCCACTTCACAGCAGAGCTGTTGTTACTCCTAGAAGTTTCCACTTCACAATAACAGCACTTACAGTTGACCGGGGCAGCTCTAGCAGGGCAGACATTTTACAAACTGACTTGTTGGAAAGGTGGTGTCCTATGACGGTGCTATGTTGAAAGTCACTGAGTTCTTCAGTTAAGTCATCAAATCAAAATCAAATCAAATTTTATTTGTCACATACACATGGTTAGCAGATGTTAATGCGAGTGTAGCGAAATGCTTGTGCTTCTAGTTCCGACAATGCAGTAATAACCAACAAGTAATCTAACTAACAATTCCTAATCTACTGTCTTATACACAGTGTAAGGGGATAAAGAATATGTACATAAGGATATATGAATGAGTGATGGTACAGAGCAGCATAGGCAAGATACAGTAAATGGTATCGAGTACAGTATATACATATGAGATGAGTATGTAAACAAAGTGGCATAGTTAAAGTGGCTAGTGATACATGTATTACATAAGGATGCAGTCGATGATATAGAGTACAGTATATACGTATGCATATGAGATGAATAATGTAGAGTAAGTAACATTATATAAGGTTGCATTGTTTAAAGTGGCTAGTGATATATTTACATCATTTCCCATCACTTCCCATTATTAAAGTGGCTGGAGTTGAGTCAGTGTCAGTGTGTTGGCAGCAGCCACTCAATGTTAGTGGTGGCTGTTTAACAGTCTGATGGCCTTGAGATAGAAGCTGTTTTTCAGTCTCTCGGTCCCAGCTTTGATGCACCTGTACTGACCTCGCCTTCTGGATGATAGCGGGGTGAACAGGCAGTGGCTCGGGTGGTAGATGTCCTTGATGATCTTTATGGCCTTCCTGTCATCCATGTTTGTCTATGTAGATTGTATGGCAGTGTGCTCTATTTCATACACCTGTCAGCAACGGGTGTGGCTGAAATAGAACCCACTAATTAGAAGGGTATCCACATACTTTTGGCCATGTAGTTTGACCGGTAGAGGTCATCTATGGACTAACACAGTCACCTAGCTTGACTTGATGTTACCGCTTCACAGGTTTTAATATGAGAGGAGGCCAGAGCTCACCAGACAGCTGATAGGTCCATGTGACAGAGGAGGAGAGAGAAGTCCTGACATCACCAGACAGCTGATAGGCCCATGTGTCATGCCCTGACTGATATGTTTTATGTATTAATTTGGTCAGGTCAGGGTGTGACGAGGGTGGGTACGTGTGTTTTTGCCCTGTATAGGGGTTTTGTATATCTATGGGGTTTTTGTATGTCTAGGTAATGTAGGTCTATGGTGCCTGACTTGTTTCCCAATCAGAGGCAGCTGTTTATCGTTGTCTCTGATTGGGGATTCCTATTTAGGTTGCCATTTTCCATTTTAGTTTTGTGGGTTATTGTCTATGTGTAGTTGCATGTCAGCACTTGTTGTAATTAGCGACATGGTCGTTTTGTTATTTTGTAAGTTAGTTTGTTTAGTGTTCTTCATTTATTAAAGAAGAATGTATTCCTATCACGCTGCGCCTTGGTCTCCTCGTTATGACAAACGTGACAGAATAAGACAGAGGAGGAGAGAGAGAAGTCCTGAGATCACCAGACAGCTGATAGGCCCATGTGACAGAGGAGGAGAGAGGTCCTGAGGTCACCAGACAGCTGATAGGCCCATGTGACAGAGGAGGAGAGAGAGAAGTCCTGAAGTCACCAGACAGCTGATAGGCCCATGTAACAGAGGAGGAGGGAGAAGTCCTGACATCACCAGACAGCTGATAGGCCCATGTGACAGAGGAGGAGAGAGAGAAGTCCTGACATCAACAGACAGCTGATAGGCCCATGTGACAGAGGAGGAGAGAGAGAAGTCAACAGACAGCTGATAGGCCCATGTAACAGAGGAGGAGAGAGAGAAGTCCTGAGGTCACCAGACAGCTGATAGGCCCATGTGACAGAGGAGGAGAGAGAAGTCCTGACATCACCAGACAGCTGATAGGCCCATGTGACAGAGGAGGAGAAGTCCTGAGGTCACCAGACAGCTGATAGGCCCATGTGACAGAGGAGGAGAGAGAAGTCCTGAGGTCACCAGACAGCTGATAGGCCCATGTGACAGAGGAGGAGAGAGAAGTCCTGACATCACCAGACAGCTGATAGGCCCATGTGACAGAGGAGGAGAGAGAAGTCCTGACATCACCAGACAGCTGATAGGCCCATGTGACAGAGGAGGAGAGAGAGAAGTCCTGACATCACCAGACAGCTGATAGGCCCATGTAACAGAGGAGGAGAGAGAAGTCCTGACATCACCAGACAGCTGATAGGCCCATGTGACAGAGGAGGAGAGAGAAGTCCTGACATCACCAGACAGCTGATAGGCCCATGTGACAGAGGAGGAGAGAGAGAAGTCCTGACATCACCAGACAGCTGATAGGCCCATGTGACAGAGGAGAGAGAGAAGTCCTGAGGTCACCAGACAGCTGATAGGCCCATGTGACAGAGGAGGAGAGAGAGAAGTCCTGACATCACCAGACAGCTGATAGCTCCATGGGACAGAGGAGTAGAGAGGAGAGAGAAGTACTGAGATAACCAGACAGCTGATAGCTCCATGGGACAGAGGAGGAGAGAGAGGAGTCCTGGAGACATCACCAGAAAGCTGTTAGGCCCATGTAACAGAGGAGGAGGGTAAATTGTGATTTAAGAAGTGTAATGACATGTAATCATGTTCAGACAGCTGATAGGCCCATGTGACAGAGGAGGAGAGAGAAGTCCTGAGATCACCAGACAGCTGATAGGCCCATGTGACAGAGGAGAGAAGAAGTCCTGAGGTCAGGAGACAGCTGTTAGGCCCATGTGACAGAGGAGGAGAGAGAAGTCCTGAGGTCACCAGACAGCTGATAGGCCCATGTGACAGAGGAGGAGGAGAAATCCTGACATCACCAGACAGCTGATAGGCCCATGTGACAGAGGAGGAGAGATTGAAATGTCCTGAGATCACCAGACAGCTGATAGGCCCATGTGACAGAGGAGGAGAGAGAGAAAATCCTGACATCACCAGACAGCTGATAGGCCCATGTGACAGAGGAGGAGAGAGAAGTCCTGAGATCACCAGACAGCTGATAGGCCCATGTGACAGGAGGAGAGAGAAGTCCTGAGGTCACCAGACAGCTGATAGGCCCATGTGACAGAGGAGGAGAGAGAGTCCTGAGGTCACCAGACATCTGATAGGCCCATGTGACAGAGGAGGAGAGAGAAGTCCTGAGATCACCAGACAGCTGATAGGCCCATGTGACAGAGGAGGAGAGAGAAGTCCTGAGGTCACCAAACAGCTGATAGGCCCATGTGACAGAGGAGAGAGAGAGAATTCCTGAGGTCACCAGACAGCTGTTAGGCCCATGTGACAGAGGAGGAAGAGAAGTCCTGAGGTCACCAGACAGCTGATAGGCCCATGTGACAGAGGAGGAGAGAGAAGTCCTGGTTCCCCTGTCACCAGACAGCTGATAGGCCCATGTGACAGAGGAGGAGAGAGAAGTCCTGACATCACCAGACAGCTGATAGGCCCATGTGACAGAGGAGGAGAGAGGTCCTGACATCACCAGACAGCTGATAGGCCCATGTGACAGAGGAGGAGAGAGAAGTCCTGACATCACCAGACAGCTGATAGGCCCATGTGACAGAGGAGGAGAGAGAAGTCCTGACATCACCAGACAGCTGATAGGCCCATGTGACAGAGGAGGAGAGAGAAGTCCTGGGTCACCAGACAGCTGATAGGCCCATGTGACAGAGGAGGAGAGAGAAGTCCTGACATCACCAGACAGCTGATAGGCCCATGTGACAGAGGAGGAGAGAGAAGTCCTGAGGTCACCAGACAGCTGATAGGCCCATGTGACAGAGGAGGAGAGAGAAGTCCTGACATCACCAGACAGCTGATAGGCCCATGTGACAGAGGAGGAGAGAGGTCCTGAGGGCACCAGACAGCTGATAGGCCCATGTGACAGAGGAGGAGAGAGAAGTCCTGACATCACCAGACAGCTGATAGGCCCATGTGACAGAGGAGGAGAGAGAAGTCCTGACATCACCAGACAGCTGATAGGCCCATGTGACAGAGGAGGAGAGAGAAGTCCTGACATCACCAGACAGCTGATAGGCCCATGTGACAGAGGAGGAGAGAGAGAAGTCCTGACATCACCAGACAGCTGATAGGCCCATGTGACAGAGGAGGAGAGAGAAGTCCTGACATCACCAGACAGCTGATAGGCCTATGTGACAGAGGAGGAGAGAGAAGTCCTGACATCACCAGACAGCTGATAGCTCCATGGGACAGAGGAGGAGAGAGAAGTCCTGACATCACCAGACAGCTGATAGGCCCATGAGACAGAGGAGGAGAGAGAAGTCCTGAGATAACAGACAGCTGATAGGCCCATGTGACAGAGGAGGAGAGAGAGAGTCCTGAGGTCACCAGACAGCTGATAGGCCCATGTGACAGAGGAGGAGAGAGAGAAGTCCTGAGGTCACCAGACAGCTGATAGGCCCATGTGACAGAGGAGGAGAGAGAGAAGTCCTGAGGTCACCAGACAGCTGATAGGCCCATGTGACAGAGGAGGAGAGAGAAGTCCTGACATCACCAGACAGCTGTTAGGCCCATGTGACAGAGGAGGAGAGAGAGAAGTCCTGAGGTCACCAGACAGCTGATAGGCCCATGTGACAGAGGAGGAGAGAGAAGTCCTGAGGTCACCAGACAGCTGATAGGCCCATGTGACAGAGGAGGAGAGAGAAGTCCTGAGATCACCAGACAGCTGTTAGGCCCATGTGACAGAGGAGGAGAGAGAGAAGTCCTGAGGTCACCAGACAGCTGATAGGCCCATGTGACAGAGGAGGAGAGAGAAGTCCTGAGGTCACCAGACAGCTGATAGCTCCATGTAACAGAGGAGAAGAGAGGAGAGAGAAGTTCTGAGATAACCAGACAGCTGATAGCTCCATGTGACAGAGGAGAAGAGAGGAGAGAGAAGTCCTGAGATAACAGAAGCTGATAGCTCCATGTAACAGAGGAGAAGAGAGGAGAGAGAAGTTCTGAGATAACCAGACAGCTGATAGCTCCATGTGACAGAGGAGGAGAGAGAAGTCCTGAGATAACAGACAGCTGATAGCTCCATGGGACAGAGGAGGAGAGAGGAGGACGTAAAGTGGAGACGACACTTTCCATTAAAACCTGGTCTCATAGAATAATCATTTTCAGAGGGAGGCTGGGTAAATTGTGATTTAAGAAGTGTAATGACATGTAATAATGTTCTGTCAGTGTGTCAGTTAGTAGATGTTAGAGAGGAGAGGAGGAGAGGAGAGAAGGAGAGGAGGAGAGGAGGAAAGGAGAGGAGAGGAGGAGCAAGGTAGGAGAGGATGAGAGGAGAGGAGGACAGGAGGACAGGAGAAGATGAGGGGAGGGGAGGGGAGGGGAGTGGAAGAGGAGAGGAGAGGAGAAGAGGAGAGGAGCAGGGGATGTCTCACCAGGCAGTGGGGAACTGGGATGTGTGGAGAAATTCTAACATATCAAAGCATTATCAGATGCATTAGTCTGGAAAAAGGGTAGTAATTAGATTGAGAATGTCTTTAAACCTGCCTTGTCACTCCATTTGATTTGTCCTTCTCCTTACTCCAGCCGTGTGGGTCAGGGGTGCTGGTAGTCTCCATGGTAAGCAGGAAAATATTTATCAACCAGGAAATTGCCCTTCTTGAAAACCATCTCCCTTAATCCTCTTGGAGCCTGCCAAGTTAATGTGCAGCATCCATATCATAAATCAAATCAAATCAAATTTATTTATATAGAGACCCTTCGTACATCAGCTGATAGGCCCATGTGACAGAGGAGGAGAGAGAAGTCCTGAGGTCATAACAGAGACAGAGCCTGGTTCCCCTGTAACATCCATATCATAACAGAGCCTGGTTCCCCTGTAACATCCATATCATAACAGAGACGGAGCCTGGTTCCCCTGTAACATCCATATCATAACAGAGACAGAGCCTGGTTCCCCTGTAACAATCATATCATAACAGAGACAGAGCCTGTTTCCCCTGTAACATCCATATCATAACAGAGCTTGGTTCCCCTGTAACATCCATATCATAACAGAGCCTGGTTCCCCTGCAACATCCATATCATAACAGAGACAGAGCCTGGTTTCCCTGTAACATCCATATCATAACAGAGACAGAGCCTGGTTCCCCTGTAACATCCATATCATAACAGAGTCTGGTTCCCCTGTAACATCCATATCATATCAGAGACAGAGCCTGGTTCCCCTGCAACATCCATATCATAACAGAGACAGAGGCTGGTTCCCCTGTAACATCCATATCATAACAGAGACAGAGCCTGGTTCCCCTGTAACATCCATATCATAACAGAGACGGAGCCTGGTTCCACTGTAACATTCATATCATAACAGAGACAGAGCCTGGTTTCCCTGTAACATCCATATCATAACAGAGCTTGGTTCCCCTGTAACATCCATATCATAACAGAGACAGAGCCTGGTTCCCCTGTAACATCCATATCATAACAGAGCCTGGTTCCCCTGCAACATCCATATCATAACAGAGCCTGTTTCCCCTGTAACATCCATATCAAAACAGAGACAGAGCCTGGTTCCCCTGTTACATCCATATCATAACAGAGACGGAGCCTGGTTCCCCTGTAACATCCATATCATAACAGAGCCTGGTTCCCCTGTAACATACATATCATAACAGAGCCTGGTTCCCCTGTAACATCCATATCATAACAGAGACAGAGGCTGGTTCCCTGTAACATCCATATCATAACAGAGACAGAGCCTGGTTCCCCTGTAACATCCATATCATAACAGAGCCTGGTTCCCCTGTAACATCCATATCATAACAGAGACGGATCCTGGTTCCCCTGTAACATCCATATCATAACAGAGACAGAGGCTGGTTCCCCTGTAACATCCATATCATAACAGAGATGGAGCCTGGTTCCCCTGTAACATCCATATCATAACAGAGACAGAGGCTGGTTCCCCTGTAACATCCATATCATAACAGAGACAGAGCCTGGTTCCCCTGTAACATCCATATCATAACAGAGCCTGGTTCCCCTGTAAAATCCATATCATAACAGAGACGGAGCCTGGTTCCCCTGTAACATCCATATCATAACAGAGACAGAGCCTGGTTCCCCTGCAACATCCATATCATAACAGAGCCTGGTTCCCCTGTAACATCCATATCATAACAGAGACAGAGCCTGGTTCCCCTGTAACATCCATATCATAACAGAGACAGAGCCTGGTTCCCCTGCAACATCCATATCATAACAGAGCCTGGTTCCCCTGTAACATCCATATCATAACAGAGACGGAGCCTGGTTCCCCTGTAACATCCATATCATAACAGAGACAGAGCCTGGTTCCCCTGCAACATCCATATCATAACAGAGCCTGGTTCCCCTGTAACATCCATATCATAACAGAGACGGAGCCTGGTTCCCCTGTAACATCCATAACAGAGACAGAGCCTGGTTCCCCTGTAACATCCATATCATAACAGAGACAGAGCCTGGTTCCCCTGTAACATCCATATCATAACAGAGACAGGGCCTGTTTCCCCTGTAACATCCATATCATAACAGAGACAGAGCATGGTTCCCCTGTAACATCCATATCATAACAGAGACAGAGCCTTGTTCCCCTGCAACATCCATATCATAACAGAGACAGAGTCTGGTTCCCCTGTAACATCCATATCATAACAGAGACAGAGCCTGGTTCCCCTGTAACATCCATATCATAACAGAGCCTGGTTCCCCTGTAACATCCATATCATAACAGAGCCTGGTTCCCCTGTAACATCCATATCATAACAGAGACAGAGCCTGGTTCCCTGTAACATCCATATCATAACAGAGACAGAGCCTGGTTCCCCTGTAACATCCATATCATAACAGAGCCTGGTTCCCCTGTAACATCCATATCATAACAGAGACAGAGCCTGGTTCCCCTGTAACATCCATATCATAACAGAGACAGAGCCTGGTTCCCCTGTAACATCCATATCATAACAGAGACAGGGCCTGGTTCCCCTGTAACATCCATATCATAACAGAGACAGAGCCTGGTTCCCCTGTAACATCCATATCATAACAGAGACAGAGCCTGGTTCCCCTGCAACATCCATATCATAACAGAGACAGAGCCTGGTTTCCCCTGTAACATCCATATCATAACAGAGACAGAGCCTGGTTCCCCTGTAACATCCATATCATAACAGAGACAGAGCATGGTTCCCCTGTAACATCCATATCATAACAGAGACAGAGCCTGGTTCCCCTGCAACATCCATATCATAACAGAGACAGAGTCTGGTTCCCCTGTAACATCCATATCATAACAGAGACAGAGCCTGGTTCCCCTGTAACATCCATATCATAATAGAGACAGAGCCTGGTTCCCCTGCAACATCCATATCATAACAGAGCCTGGTTCCCCTGTAACATCCATATCATAACAGAGACGGAGCCTGGTTCCCCTGTAACATCCATATCATAACAGAGCCTTGTTCCCCTGTAACATCCATATCATAACAGAGACAGAGCCTGGTTCCCCTGTCACATCCATATCATAACAGAGACAGAGCCTGGTTCCCCTGTAACATCCATATCATAACAGGGACAGAGCCTGGTTCCCCTGTAACATCCATATCATAACAGAGACAGAGCCTTGTTCCCCTGCAACATCCATATCATAACAGAGACAGAGTCTGGTTCCCCTGTAACATCCATATCATAACAGAGACAGAGCCTGGTTCCCCTGCAACATCCATATCATAACAGAGACAGGGCCTGGTTCCCCTGTAACATCCATATCATAACAGAGACAGAGGCTGGTTCCCCTGCAACATCCATCTCTTAACAGAGACAGAGCCTGGTTCCCCTGTAACATCCATATCATAACAGAGACAGAGCCTGGTTCCCCTGTAACATCCATATCATAACAGAGCCTGGTTCCCCTGCAACATCCATATCATAACAGAGCCTGGTTCCCCTGTAACATCCATATCATAACAGAGCCTGGTTCCCCTGTAACATCCATATCATAACAGAGCCTGGTTCCCCTGTAACATCCATATCATAACAGAGACAGAGCCTGGTTCCCCTGTAACATCCATATCATAACAGAGACAGAGCCTGGTTCCCCTGTAACATCCATATCATAACAGAGACAGAGCCTGGTTCCCCTGTAACATCCATATCATAACAGAGACAGAGCCTGGTTCCCCTGTAACATCCATATCATAACAGAGACAGAGCCTGGTTCCCCTGTAACATCCATATCATAACAGAGACAGAGCCTGGTTCCCCTGTAACATCCATATCATAACAGAGACAGAGCCTGGTTCCCCTGTAACATCCATATCATAACAGAGACAGATATCATAACAGGCCTGGTTCCCCTGTAACATCCATATCATAACAGAGACAGAGCCTGGTTCCCCTGTAACATCCATATCATAACAGAGACAGAGCCTGGTTCCCCTGCAACATCCATATCATAACAGAGACAGAGCCTGGTTCCCCTGTAACATCCATATCATAACAGAGACAGAGCCTGGTTCCCCTGCAACATCCATATCATAACAGAGACAGGGCCTGGTTCCCCTGTAACATCCATATCATAACAGAGACAGAGGCTGGTTCCCCTGCAACATCCATATCATAACAGAGACAGAGCCTGGTTCCCCTGTAACATCCATATCATAACAGAGACAGAGCCTGGTTCCCCTGTAACATCCATATCATAACAGAGCCTGGTTCCCCTGTAACATCCATATCATAACAGAGCCTGGTTCCCCTGTAACATCCATATCATAACAGAGCCTGGTTCCCCTGTAACATCCATATCATAACAGAGCCTGGTTCCCCTGTAACATCCATATCATAACAGAGACAGAGCCTGGTTCCCCTGTAACATCCATATCATAACAGAGACAGAGCCTGGTTCCCCTGTAACATCCATATCATAACAGAGACAGAGCCTGGTTCCCCTGTAACATCCATATCATAACAGAGACAGAGCCTGGTTCCCCTGTAACATCCATATCATAACAGAGACAGAGCCTGGTTCCCCTGTAACATCCATATCATAACAGAGACAGAGCCTGGTTCCCCTGTAACATCCATATCATAACAGAGCCTGGTTCCCCTGCAACATCCATATCATAACAGAGACGGAGCCTGGTTCCCCTGTAACATCCATATCATAACAGAGACAGAGCCTGGTTCCCCTGTAACATCCATATCATAACAGAGCCTGGTTCCCCTGCAACATCCATATCATAACAGAGCCTGGTTCCCCTGTAACATCCATATCATAACAGAGCCTGGTTCCCCTGTAACATCCATATCATAACAGAGCCTGGTTCCCCTGTAACATCCATATCATAACAGAGACAGAGCCTGGTTCCCCTGTAACATCCATATCATAACAGAGATAGAGCCTGGTTCCCCTGTAACATCCATATCATAACAGAGACAGAGCCTGGTTCCCCTGTAACATCCATATCATAACAGAGACAGAGCCTGGTTCCCCTGTAACATCCATATCATAACAGAGCCTGGTTCCCCTGTAACATCCATATCATAACAGAGACAGAGCCTGGTTCCCCTGTAACATCCATATCATAACAGAGACAGAGCCTGGTTCCCCTGTAACATCCATATCATAACAGAGACAGAGCCTGGTTCCCCTGTAACATCCATATCATAACAGAGCCTGGTTCCCCTGTAACATCCATATCATAACAGAGATGGAGCCTGGTTCCCCTGTAACATCCATATCATAACAGAGACAGAGCCTGGTTCCCCTGTAACATCCATATCATAACAGAGACAGAGCCTGGTTCCCCTGCAACATCCATATCATAACAGAGCCTGGTTCCCCTGTAACATCCATATCATAACAGAGACAGAGCCTGGTTCCCCTGTAACATCCATATCAGAGACAGAGCCTGGTTCCCCTGTAACATCCATATCATAACAGAGACAGAGCCTGGTTCCCCTGTAACATCCATATCATAACAGAGACAGAGCCTGGTTCCCCTGTAACATCCATATCATAACAGAGACAGAGCCTGGTTCCCCTGTAACATCCATATCATAACAGAGACAGGCCTGGTTCCCCTGTAACATCCATATCATAACAGAGACAGAGCCTGGTTCCCCTGTAACATCCATATCATAACAGAGACAGAGCCTGGTTCCCCTGTAACATCCATATCATAACAGAGACAGAGCCTGGTTCCCCTGTAACATCCATATCATAACAGAGCCTGGTTCCCCTGCAACATCCATATCATAACAGAGACCTGGTTCCCCTGTAACATCCATATCATAACAGAGCCTGGTTCCCCTGTAACATCCATATCATAACAGAGCCTGGTTCCCCTGTAACATCCATATCATAACAGAGACAGAGCCTGGTTCCCCTGTAACATCCATATCATAACAGAGACAGAGCCTGGTTCCCCTGTAACATCCATATCATAACAGAGACAGAGCCTGGTTCCCCTGTAACATCCATATCATAACAGAGACAGAGCCTGGTTCCCCTGTAACATCCATATCATAACAGAGACGGAGCCTGGTTCCCCTGTAACATCCATATCATAACAGAGACAGAGCCTGGTTCCCCTGTAACATCCATATCATAACAGAGACAGAGCCTGGTTCCCCTGTAACATCCATATCATAACAGAGACAGGGCTGGTTCCCCTGTAACATCCATATCATAACAGGGACAGAGCCTGGTTCCCCTGTAACATCCATATCATAACAGAGACAGAGCCTGGTTCCCCTGCAACATCCATATCATAACAGAGACAGAGCCTGGTTCCCCTGTAACATCCATATCATAACAGAGACAGAGCCTGGTTCCCCTGCAACATCCATATCATAACAGAGACAGAGCCTGGTTCCCCTGTAACATCCATATCATAACAGAGACATCCATATCATAACAGAGCCTGGTTCCCCTGTAACATCCATATCATAACAGAGACAGAGCCTGGTTCCCCTGTAACATCCATATCATAACAGAGACAGAGCCTGGTTCCCCTGTAACATCCATATCATAACAGAGCCTGGTTCCCCTGTAACATCCATATCATAACAGAGCCTGGTTCCCCTGTAACATCCATATCATAACAGAGCCTGGTTCCCCTGTAACATCCATATCATAACAGAGCCTGGTTCCCCTGTAACATCCATATCATAACAGAGACAGAGCCTGGTTCCCCTGTAACATCCATATCATAACAGAGACAGAGCCTGGTTCCCCTGTAACATCCATATCATAACAGAGACAGAGCCTGGTTCCCCCTGTAACATCCATATCATAACAGAGACAGAGCCTGGTTCCCCTGTAACATCCATATCATAACAGAGACAGAGCCTGGTTCCCCTGTAACATCCATATCATAACAGAGACAGAGCCTGGTTCCCCTGTAACATCCATATCATAACAGAGCCTGGTTCCCCTGTAACAGAGCCTGGTTCCCCTGTAACATCCATATCATAACAGAGACAGAGCCTGGTTCCCCTGTAACATCCATATCATAACAGAGACAGAGCCTGGAGCCTTTCCCTGTAACATCCATATCATAACAGAGACAGAGCCTGGTTCCCCTGTAACATCCATATCATAACAGAGACAGAGCCTGGTTCCCCTGTAACATCCATATCATAACAGAGACAGAGCCTGGTTCCCCTGTAACATCCATATCATAACAGAGACCCTGGTTCCCCTGTAACATCCATATCATAACAGAGAACATCCATATCCTGGTTCCCCTGTAACATCCATATCATAACAGAGACAGAGCCTGGTTCCCCTGTAACATCCATATCATAACAGAGACAGAGCCTGGTTCCCCTGTAACATCCATATCATAACAGAGAACATCCATATCATAACAGAGCCTGGTTCCCCTGTAACATCCATATCATAACAGAGACAGAGCCTGGTTCCCCTGTAACATCCATATCATAACAGAGACAGAGCCTGGTTCCCCTGTAACATCCATATCATAACAGAGACAGAGCCTGGTTCCCCTGTAACATCCATATCATAACAGAGACAGAGCCTGGTTCCCCTGAACATCCATATCACAGAGACAGAGTCTGGTTCCCCTGTAACATCCATATCATAACAGAGACAGAGCCTGGTTCCCCTGTAACATCCATATCATAACAGAGACAGAGCCTGGTTCCCCTGCAACATCCATATCATAACAGAGACAGAGCCTGGTTCCCCTGTAACATCCATATCATAACAGAGACAGAGGCTGGTTCCCCTGCAACATCCATATCATAACAGAGACAGAGCCTGGTTCCCCTGTAACATCCATATCATAACAGAGACAGAGCCTGGTTCCCCTGTAACATCCATATCATAACAGAGCCTGGTTCCCCTGTAACATCCATATCATAACAGAGCCTGGTTCCCCTGTAACATCCATATCATAACAGAGCCTGGTTCCCCTGTAACATCCATATCATAACAGAGCCCTGGTTCCCCTGTAACATCCATATCATAACAGAGACAGAGCCTGGTTCCCCTGTAACATCCATATCATAACAGAGACATCCATATCATAACAGAGCCTGGTTCCCCTGTAACATCCATATCATAACAGAGACAGAGCCTGGTTCCCCTGTAACATCCATATCATAACAGAGACAGAGCCTGGTTCCCCTGTAACATCCATATCATAACAGAGCCTGGTTCCCCTGTAACATCCATATCATAACAGAGACAGAGCCTGGTTCCCCTGTAACATCCATATCATAACAGAGCCTGGTTCCCCTGTAACATCCATATCATAACAGAGCCTGGTTCCCCTGTAACATCCATATCATAACAGAGACAGAGCCTGGTTCCCCTGTAACATCCATATCATAACAGAGACAGAGCCTGGTTCCCCTGTAACATCCATATCATAACAGAGCCTGGTTCCCCTGTAACATCCATATCATAACAGAGCCTGGTTCCCCTGTAACATCCATATCATAACAGAGACAGAGCCTGGTTCCCCTGTAACATCCATATCATAACAGAGACAGAGCCTGGTTCCCCTGTAACATCCATATCATAACAGAGCCTGGTTCCCCTGTAACATCCATATCATAACAGAGACAGAGCCTGGTTCCCCTGTAACATCCATATCATAACAGAGACAGAGCCTGGTTCCCCTGTAACATCCATATCATAACAGAGACAGAGCCTGGTTCCCCTGTAACATCCATATCATAACAGAGACAGAGCCTGGTTCCCCTGTAACATCCATATCATAACAGAGACAGAGCCTGGTTCCCCTGTAACATCCATATCATAACAGAGCCTGGTTCCCCTGTAACATCCATATCATAACAGAGACAGAGCCTGGTTCCCCTGTAACATCCATATCATAACAGAGACAGAGCCTGGTTCCCCTGTAACATCCATATCATAACAGAGCCTGGTTCCCCTGTAACATCCATATCATAACAGAGACAGAGCCTGGTTCCCCTGTAACATCCATATCATAACAGAGACAGAGCCTGGTTCCCCTGCAACATCCATATCATAACAGAGCCTGGTTCCCCTGTAACATCCATATCATAACAGAGACAGAGCCTGGTTCCCCTGTAACATCCATATCAGAGACAGAGCCTGGTTCCCCTGTAACATCCATATCATAACAGAGACAGAGCCTGGTTCCCCTGTAACATCCATATCATAACAGAGACAGAGGCCTGGTTCCCCTGTAACATCCATATCATAACAGAGACAGAGCCTGGTTCCCCTGTAACATCCATATCATAACAGAGACAGAGCCTGGTTCCCCTGCAACATCCATATCATAACAGAGACAGAGCCTGGTTCCCCTGTAACATCCATATCATAACAGAGACAGAGCCTGGTTCCCCTGCAACATCCATATCATAACAGAGACAGAGGCCTGGTTCCCCTGTAACATCCATATCATAACAGAGACAGAGCCTGGTTCCCCTGTAACATCCATATCATAACAGAGACAGAGCCTGGTTCCCCTGTAACATCCATATCATAACAGAGACAGAGCCTGGTTCCCCTGTAACATCCATATCATAACAGAGCCTGGTTCCCCTGCAACATCCATATCATAACAGAGCCTGGTTCCCCTGTAACATCCATATCATAACAGAGCCTGGTTCCCCTGTAACATCCATATCATAACAGAGCCTGGTTCCCCTGTAACATCCATATCATAACAGAGACAGAGCCTGGTTCCCCTGTAACATCCATATCATAACAGAGACAGAGCCTGGTTCCCCTGTAACATCCATATCATAACAGAGACAGAGCCTGGTTCCCCTGTAACATCCATATCATAACAGAGACAGAGCTGGTTCCCCTGTAACATCCATATCATAACAGAGACGGAGCCTGGTTCCCCTGTAACATCCATATCATAACAGAGACAGAGCCTGGTTCCCCTGTAACATCCATATCATAACAGAGACAGAGCCTGGTTCCCCTGTAACATCCATATCATAACAGAGACAGAGCCTGGTTCCCCTGTAACATCCATATCATAACAGAGACAGAGCCTGGTTCCCCTGTAACATCCATATCATAACAGAGACCCCTGGAGCCTGGTTCCCCTGTAACATCCATATCATAACAGAACAGAGCCTGGTTCCCCTGTAACATCCATATCATAACAGAGACAGAGCCTGGTTCCCCTGTAACATCCATATCATAACAGAGACAGAGCCTGGTTCCCCTGTAACATCCATATCATAACAGAGACAGAGCCTGGTTCCCCTGTAACATCCATATCATAACAGAGCCTGGTTCCCCTGTAACATCCATATCATAACAGAGACAGAGCCTGGTTCCCCTGTAACATCCATATCATAACACAAGCCTGGTTCCCCTGTAACATCCATATCATAACAGAGACAGAGCCTGGTTCCCCTGTAACATCCATATCATAACAGAGACAGAGCCTGGTTCCCCTGCAACATCCATATCATAACAGAGACAGAGCCTGGTTCCCCTGTAACATCCATATCATAACAGAGACAGAGGCTGGTTCCCCTGTAACATCCATATCATAACAGAGACAGAGCCTGGTTCCCCTGTAACATCCATATCATAACAGAGACAGAGCCTGGTTCCCCTGTAACATCCATATCATAACAGAGCCTGGTTCCCCTGCAACATCCATATCATAACAGAGCCTGGTTCCCCTGTAACATCCATATCATAACAGAGCCTGGTTCCCCTGTAACATCCATATCATAACAGAGCCTGGTTCCCCTGTAACATCCATATCATAACAGAGACAGAGCCTGGTTCCCCTGTAACATCCATATCATAACAGAGACAGAGCCTGGTTCCCCTGTAACATCCATATCATAACAGAGAGAGCCTGGTTCCCCTGTAACATCCATATCATAACAGAGACAGAGTCTGGTTCCCCTGTAACATCCATATCATAACAGAGACAGAGCCTGGTTCCCCTGCAACATCCATATCATAACAGAAGCCTGGTTCCCCTGCAACATCCATATCATAACAGAGCCTGGTTCCCCTGCAATACATCTATATTCAATAAGATTTCCCCTCAAATCCATTTAGTAAGGTGTTTATGGGTTGGTGGTGGTTGTAGCCGTTGTATCCTAAAGAGGGTTATAATAGAGCTACAGGGTGGTGATTAAACCATGTTTATGGTCACCCTACAGGGCCAGGCAGACTTGTCCTCAGAACATCCACACTGCAGGGGGAAGAGTTAACCCTTTCACTGAGGACAAATTCAACTTAAACATGGCTTTGTCTATGTGTATAATTCTATAGGTTTTCAACTCATAAAGTGATTGATTCCAAACACTGAGGCATGGGGCGGAACATGTAATGGTCTGTTTCTATAGGTTTAATCAACTAGCAAGACATAGCAAAAAAACATTTTTAAATAAGTGAATCATCAGTTGTTTTCAATAAGTATATAATACACATATGGTATAACGACTAAACTAAGCAGTGATTTGTTAGAGAGATGAGAGTACTAAAACCTGGATGAGACTTTATTTCCCCTGAACATCCATATATCACCACTCCCAGCTATACATAAACGCTTGATTTTTGATATGTTGGTAAGAAGAAAAATAAAGGCCATTTTTGAAAGATTCTAAATTCCTCTGTTTTATTTCCCAATCAACATTAAACACTCTGTCAATGCATTTAAGGGTTTGTAAGACCCTATATTTTATAAGAATGGACAGAGCCCTGGTCTTAAAATCCATATCAGCGTAATTCAGAGACAGAGTCCTTCCCTCCTCGCCTAAAGCCAAGGTCAGTCAGTGTAGATAGCATGCTAGATCCATCTGGAGATAGTCCGTCCCTGCCATCTGGAGATCATTAGTTCATCCATTTGTATCAAGGCACTGTTCTAAACTCCTATATATTATATTCAATTGGGAATGGGAGCAAGAGAGAAAATGAATACATGTACAGTACATAATAGCATTTGGACTCGTTCCCCTGTTGAAATGTATACATAATTAGCCATCATTGATAAAATCCATTCCCTAATAACAGCCATCTCTGTCAATGCATATTAAAACTTTTGTATCAGACTCCAATAGAGCAGGGAATCATATCATATTGATACTTCATATCAGACTCCTATAGAGCAGGGAATCATCTATTAATACTTCATATCAGACTCCAATAGAGCAGGGAATCATCCATTAATACTTCATATCAGACTCCAATAGAGCAGGGAATCATCTATTAATACTTCATATCAGACTCCAATAGAGCAGGGAATCATCTACATCTATTAATACTTCATATCAGACTCCTATAGAGCAGGGAATCATCTATTAATACTTCATATCAGACTCCTATAGAGCAGGGAATCATCTATTGATACTTCATATCAGACTCCTATAGAGCAGGGAATCATCTACATCTATTAATACTTCATATCAGTCTCCTATAGAGCAGGGAATCATCTATTAATACTTCATATCAGACTCCTATAGAGCAGGGAATCATCTATTGATACTTCATATCAGACTCCTATAGAGCAGGGAATCATCTATTGATACTTCATATCAGACTCCTATAGAGCAGGGAATCATCTACATCTATTAATACTTCATATCAGACTCCAATAGAGCAGGGAATCATCTATTGATACTTCATATCAGACTCCAATAGAGCAGGGAATCATCTATTAATACTTCATATCAGACTCCTATAGAGCAGGGAATCATCTACATCTATTAATACTTCATATCAGACTCCTATAGAGCAGGGAATCATCTACATCTATTAATACTTCATATCAGACTCCTATAGAGCAGGGAATCATCTACATCTATTAATACTTCATGTCAGACTCCTATAGAGCAGGGAATCATCTATTAATACTTCATATCAGACTCCAGTAGAGCAGGGAATCATCTACATATTTAATACTTCATATCAGACTCCAATAGAGCAGGGAATCATCTATTAATACTATCAGACTCCTATAGAGCAGGGAATCATCTATTAATACTTCATGTCAGACTCCTATAGAGCAGGGAATCATCTATTGATATTTCATGTCAGACTCCAATAGAGCAGGGAATCATCTACATCTATTAATACTTCATATCAGACTCCAATAGAGCAGGGAATCATCTATTAATACTACGTCAGACTCCTATAGAGCAGGGAATCATCTATTAATACTTCATGTCAGACTCCTATAGAGCAGGGAATCATCTATTAATAATTCATATCAGACTCCAATAGAGCAGGGAATCATCTACATCTATTAATACTTCATATCAGACTCCTATAGAGCAGGGAATCATCTATTAATACTTCATATCAGACTCCTATAGAGCAGGGAATCATCTATTAATACTACATGTCAGACTCCTATAGAGCAGGGACTCATCTACATCTATTAATACTTCATATCAGACTCAAATAGAGCAGGGAATCATCTATTAATACTACATGTCAGACTCCTATAGAGCAGGGAATCATCTATTAATACTTCATGTCAGACTCCTATAGAGCAGGGAATCATCTATTAATACTTCATATCAGACTCCAATAGAGCAGGGAATCATCTACATCTATTAATACTTCATATCAGACTCCTATAGAGCAGGGAATCATCTATTAATACTTCATATCAGACTCCTATAGAGCAGGGAATCATCTATTAATACTTCATGTCAGACTCCTATAGAGCAGGGAATCATCTATTAATACTTCATATCAGACTCCAATAGAGCAGGGAATCATCTACATCTATTAATACTTCATATCAGACTCCTATAGAGCAGGGAATCATCTATTAATACTTCATGTCAGACTCCTATAGAGCAGGGAATCATCTACATCTATTAATACTTCATGTCAGACTCCTATAGAGCAGGGAATCATCTATTAATACTTCATATCAGACTCCTATAGAGCAGGGAATCATCTATTAATATTTCATGTCAGACTCCTATAGAGCAGGGAATCATCTATTAATACTTCATGTCAGACTCCTATAGAGCAGGGAATCATCTACATCTATTAATACTTCATGTCAGACTCCTATAGAGCAGGGAATCATCTATTAATACTTCATGTCAGACTCCTATAGAGCAGGGAATCATCTATTAATACTTCATATCAGACTACTATAGAGCAGGGAATCATCTACATCTATTAATACTTCATGTCAGACTCCTATAGAGCAGGGAATCATCTATTAATACTTCATATCAGACTCCTATAGAGCAGGGAATCATCTATTAATACTTCATGTCAGACTCCTATAGAGCAGGGAATCATCTATAACTTCCATATCAACAGAGATGGCTCCTCGCTGTGTTCCAGGAAACTATGCAGTTTTTTGTTTCATTTCATACATTAGCATGGTCATCTTAGGTTTCATTACATACAGTCGAGAAGAACTACTGTATATAAGATCAGCTTCAACAGACCATCAGTACCTAAAATATGTTTTTCGGGAATCATCCTGTGTTCTACCTTACAAATCAGACAACGGAATAGAGCAGGCGAATCATCTACGTGGCGGTTTCTGGTCAGACTACGGAGACAGGGCACATCGTGCCCCACTTCCTAGCATTCTTCTTGCCAATGTCCAGTCTCTTGACAACAAGGTTGATGAAATCCGAGCAAGGGAGCATTCCAGAGGGACATCAGAATACTGTAACTCTGTGCTTCACGGAAACATGGCTCACTGGAGAGACTCTATCCGAAGCTCACGCCGACATAACAAACAGGGAATAAGAAGAGGGGTGGGGGTGTATGCCTTATGGCTAACAGGCATGGTGCGATAAAGAAACATACAGGAACTCAAATCCTTCTTTCACCTGATTTAGAATTCCTCACAATCAAACTAGACCGCATTATCTACCAAGAGAATTCTCTTCGATTATAATCACAGCCGTATATATCCCCCCCCAAGCAGACACATCGATGGCTCTGAACAAACTTTATTTAACTCTTTGCAAACTGGAAACCATTTATCCGGAGGCTGCACTCATTGTTGTTGGGGATTTTAACAAGGCTAATCTAAAACAAGACTCCCTAAATTTTATCAGCATATCGAGTGCAGATCAATGTTACTCTAACTTCCGCGACGCATATAAGGCCCTCCCCGCCCCCTTTCGGAAAAGCTGACCACGACTCCATTTTGCTGATACCTGAGACAAAAGGGAAACGCTGGTCCGACCAAGCTGACTCCACACTCCAAGACTGCTTCCACCACGTGGACTGGGACATCTTTTATAATAATAGCTGATTCTTCATTCAGACTCCTATAGAGCAGGGAATCATACATCTATTAATACTTCATAACAGACTCCTATAGATGGCAGGGAATCATCTATTAATACTTCATCAAACACTGCTATCAATCAGGAAATCTATCTGGTAACATGTCAGACTCCAAACAATGCAGATATTCCCCGTAAGGCTATCAAACAAGCTAATCATCTCAGTACAGACTCAAAGTAGAATCCCAATTAATACGGCTCAGACACAAGAGCAGGGAATCTACATTCAATACGGACTACAGAAGAAATAGAGTCACGGACCATCATGTCTTAATACTCCATGCAGACTAAATAACAGGGAATCATCTTTGAGGACAATACAGTGCCACTGACACTGAATCATCTAAAAATGTGGTCATTCACTGCAGCCGAGGGAATAATCATTTAAACATGTCAGACTCCTATAGAGCAGGGAATCATCTATTAATACTTCACACCAGCTCTGGTGTGTCATCTATTAATACTTCAATCAATCCCTATAGAGCAGTCTGCTGAATCACATGCTTCAAGAGGGCCACCATTGTTCAGTTCCCAAGAAAGCTAAGGTAACTGATCTAAATACTACCTCCCCTCCTAGCACTCACTTCCGTCATCATGAAGTGCTTTGAGAGACTAGTCAAGACCATATCACCTCCAGCAGGGAATCCTAGACCCACTCCATTTACTTACCGCTCAAATAGGTCCACAGAATCATCTAACCATACTTCACACTGCTCCTAACCCATCTGGACAAGAGGAATCATCTATTGATAATGCTGTTCATCGACTACAGCTAGAGCATTCAATCATAGTATTAATACTTCATATCAGACCCTATAGACCCCGCCCTGTGCATCTATTAATACTTCCTGACGGGCAGACTCCTATAGAGCAGGGAATCATCTATTAATACTTCATATCAGGCCCCACAAGGGTCCTACTCCCTGTTCAGACACGACTGCGTGGCACGGAATCATCTAATTCAATCATCATATTTGCAGACTCCACAACAGTGGTATCTTGATTACCAACAACGATCAGACTCCTATAGGGAGGAGGTGAGGGCATCTATTGGTACTCAGGAAAATAACCTCACACTAGAGCAGGGAAACTAAGGATATTGTGGACTTCAGAAACAGAGAGGGAACACCCCCTCCACATCGATGGAGACGGTAGTGGAGAGAGTATCAAGTTTTAAGTTCCTCGGCATACACATCACAGACAAACTAAATTGGTACTCATACAGACAGCATCGTGAGCAGGGAATCATCTACATCTATTAATACTTAATCAGACTCTAGAGCAGGGAATCATCATCACCAAAAGCACTCATTACAGATGCACAATCATAGAGCATCTTCATGTCACCTCCTATAGAGCAGGGAATCATCTATTAATACTTCATATCAGACTCTCCAGAGCAGGGAATCATGCACAACGCATCATCAGACAAACTACCTGCCCTCCAGGACACCTACACCACCCATGTTACAGGAAGGCCATAAAGATCATCAAGGACATCAACCACCCGAGCCACTGCCTATTCACCCCGCTATCATCCAGAAGGCAGGTCATATAGGTACATCAAAGCTGGGACCTATAGAGCTGAAAATCATCTTTATACTTCATGTCAGACTCCTTAAAGCAGGGAATCATAACATTAATACTTCATGCCAGACTCACTGAGACTGACTCAACTCCAGCCACTTTAATAATGGAATTGATGGGAAATCATGTAAAATATATCACTAGCCACTTTAAACAATGCTACCTTATATAATGTTACTTAGACCCTATATTATTCATCTCATATGCATAATATATACTGTACTCTATATCATCGATGCATCCTTATTAATACATGTATCACTAGCCACTTTAACTATGCCACTTTGTTTACATACTCATCTCATATGTATATACTACTGTATCTTGCCAATGCTGCTCAGACTCACTCTTTCATATATCCTTATGTACATATTCTTTATCCCCTTACAATGTGTATAAGACAGTAGTTTAGGAATCATTATTGCACTTCAATAGTTAGACATCCTATATTGTAAAATTTGGAATCATCTTCATTAGATACTTCATTAATCAGACTCCTATAGAGCAGGGAATCATCTATCTATTAATACTTCATATCAGACTCTATTAACTTCAGAGCAGGGAATCATCTATTTGATCTATTAATACTTCATATCAGACTCCAATAGAGCAGGGAATCATCTATTAATACTTCATATCAGACTCCAATATAGAGCAGGGAATCATCTATTGATACTTCATCTATTAAATACTTCATATCAGACTCCTATAGAGCAGGGAATCATCTATTAATACTTCATATCAGACTCCTATAGAGCAGGGAATCATCTATTGACTTCATATCAGACTCCTATAGAGCAGGGAATCATCTATTAATACTTCATGTCAGACTCCTATAGAGCAGGGAATCATATATTAATACTACATATCAGACTCCAATAGAGCAGGGAATCATCTATTGATACTTCATATCAGACTCCTATAGAGCAGGGAATCATCTATTAATACTTCATGTCAGACTCCTATAGAGCAGGGAATCATCTACATCTATTAATACTTCATGTCAGACTCCTATAGAGCAGGGAATCATCTACATATATTAATACTTCATGTCAGACTCCTATAGAGCAGGGAATCATCTATTAATACTTCATGTCAGACTCCTATAGAGCAGGGAATCATATATTAATACTTCATATCAGACTCCTATAGAGCAGGGAATCATCTATTAATACTTCATATCAGACTCCTATAGAGCAGGGAATCATCTATTAATACTTCATATCAGACTCCTATAGAGCAGGGAATCATCTACATCTATTAATACTTCATATCAGACTCCTATAGAGCAGGGAATCATCTATTAATACTTCATATCAGACTCCTATAGAGCCATAGAGCAGGCAGGGAATCATATATTAATACTTCATGTCAGACTCCTATAGAGCAGGGAATATTATTAATACTTCATGTCAGACTCCTATAGAGCAGGGAATCATCTACATCTATTAATACTTCATATCAGACTCCAATAGAGCAGGGAATCATCTACATCTATTAATACTTAATGTCAGACTCCTATAGAGCAGGGAATCATCTATTAATACTTCATGTCAGACTCCTATAGAGCAGGGAATCATATATTAATACTTCATATCAGACTCCTATAGAGCAGGGAATCATCTATTAATACTTCATATCAGACTCCTATAGAGCAGGGAATCATATATTAATACTTCATATCAGACTCCTATAGAGCAGGGAATCATCTATTAATACTTCATATCAGACTCCTATAGAGCAGGGAATCATCTATTAATACTTCATATCAGACTCCTATAGAGCAGGGAATCATCTACATCTATTAATACTTCATATCAGACTCCTATAGAGCAGGGAATCATCTATTAATACTTCATATCAGACTCCTATAGAACAGGGAATCATATATTAATACTTCATGTCAGACTCCAATAGAGCAGGGAATCATCTATTGATACTTCATATCAGACTCCTATAGAGCAGGGAATCATCCATTAATACTTCATGTCAGACTCCTATAGAGCAGGGAATCATCTATTGATACTTCATGTCAGACTCCTATAGAGCAGGGAATCATCTACATCTATTAATACTTCATATCAGACTCCAATAGAGCAGGGAATCATCTATTAATACTACATATCAGACTCCAATAGAGCAGGGAATCATCTATTGATACTTCATATCAGACTCCTATAGAGCAGGGAATCATCTATTAATACTTCATGTCAGACTCCTATAGAGCAGGGAATCATCTATTAATACTTCATATCAGACTCCTATAGAGCAGGGAATCATCTATTGATACTTCATATCAGACTCCTATAGAGCAGGGAATCATCTATTAATACTTCATGTCAGACTCCTATAGAGCAGGGAATCATATATTAATACTACATATCAGACTCCAATAGAGCAGGGAATCATCTATTGATACTTCATATCAGACTCCTATAGAGCAGGGAATCATCTATTAATACTTCATGTCAGACTCCTATAGAGCAGGGAATCATCTATTAATACTTCATATCAGACTCCTATAGAGCAGGGAATCATCTATTAATACTTCATATCAGACTCCTATAGAGCAGGGAATCATCTATTAATACTTCATATCAGACTCCTATAGAGCAGGGAATCATCTATTAATACTTCATGTCAGACTCCTATAGAGCAGGGAATCATCTATTAATACTTCATGTCAGACTCCTATAGAGCAGGGAATCATCTATTAATACTTCATATCAGACTCCTATAGAGCAGGGAATCATCTATTAATACTTCATATCAGACTCCTATAGAGCAGGGAATCATCTACATCTATTAATACTTCATATCAGACTCCTATAGAGCAGGGAATCATCTATTCAATACTTCATATCAGACTCCTATAGAGAGCAGGGAATCATAATTAATACTTCATGTCAGACTCCAATAGAGCAGGGAATCATCTATTGATACTTCATATCAGACTCCTATAGAGCAGGGAATCATCCATTAATACTTCATGTCAGACTCCTATAGAGCAGGGAATCATCTATTGATACTTCATGTCAGACTCCTATAGAGCAGGGAATCATCTACATCTATTAATACTTCATATCAGACTCCAATAGAGCAGGGAATCATCTATTAATACTACATATCAGACTCCAATAGAGCAGGGAATCATCTATTGATACTTCATATCAGACTCCTATAGAGCAGGGAATCATATATTAATACTTCATGTCAGACTCCTATAGAGCAGGGAATCATCTATTAATACTTCATATCAGACTCCTATAGAGCAGGGAATCATCTATTGATACTTCATATCAGACTCCTATAGAGCAGGGAATCATCTATTAATACTTCATGTCAGACTCCTATAGAGCAGGGAATCATATATTAATACTACATATCAGAATCCAATAGAGCAGGGAATCATCTATTGATACTTCATATCAGACTCCTATAGAGCAGGGAATCATCTACATCTATTAATACTTCATATCAGACTCCAATAGAGCAGGGAATCATCTACATCTATTAATACTTAATGTCAGACTCCTATAGAGCAGGGAATCATCTATTAATACTTCATGTCAGACTCCTATAGAGCAGGGAATCATATATTAATACTTCATATCAGACTCCTATAGAGCAGGGAATCATCTATTAATACTTCATATCAGACTCCTATAGAGCAGGGAATCATCTATTAATACTTCATATCAGACTCCTATAGAGCAGGGAATCATCTACATCTATTAATACTTCATATCAGACTCCTATAGAGCAGGGAATCATCTATTAATACTTCATATCAGACTCCTATAGAGCAGGGAATCATATATTAATACTTCATGTCAGACTCCTATAGAGCAGGGAATCATATATTAATACTTCATGTCAGACTCCTATAGAGCAGGGAATCATCTACATCTATTAATACTTCATATCAGACTCCAATAGAGCAGGGAATCATCTACATCTATTAATACTTAATGTCAGACTCCTATAGAGCAGGGAATCATCTATTAATACTTCATGTCAGACTCCTATAGAGCAGGGAATCATCTATATTAATACTTCATATCAGACTCCTATAGAGCAGGGAATCATCTATTAATACTTCATATCAGACTCCTATAGAGCAGGGAATCATCTATTAATACTTCATATCAGACTCCTATAGAGCAGGGAATCATCTATTAATACTTCATATCAGACTCCTATAGAGCAGGGAATCATCTATTAATACTTCATATCAGACTCCTATAGAGCAGGGAATCATCTACATCTATTAATACTTCATATCAGACTCCTATAGAGCAGGGAATCATCTATTAATACTTCATATCAGACTCCTATAGAACAGGGAATCATATATTAATACTTCATGTCAGACTCCAATAGAGCAGGGAATCATCTATTGATACTTCATATCAGACTCCTATAGAGCAGGGAATCATCCATTAATACTTCATGTCAGACTCCTATAGAGCAGGGAATCATCTATTGATACTTCATGTCAGACTCCTATAGAGCAGGGAATCATCTACATCTATTAATACTTCATATCAGACTCCAATAGAGCAGGGAATCATCTATTAATACTTCATATCAGACTCCTATAGAGCAGGGAATCATCTATTGATACTTCATATCAGACTCCTATAGAGCAGGGAATCATATATTAATACTTCATGTCAGACTCCTATAGAGCAGGGAATCATCTATTAATACTTCATATCAGACTCCTATAGAGCAGGGAATCATCTATTAATACTTCATATCAGACTCCTATAGAGCAGGGAATCATCTATTAATACTTCATGTCAGACTCCTATAGAGCAGGGAATCATCTATATTAATACTACATATCAGACTCCATAGAGCAGGGAATCATCTATTGATACTTCATATCAGACTCCTATAGAGCAGGGAATCATCTATTATACTTCATGTCAGACTCCTATAGAGCAGGGAATCATCTACATCTATTAATACTTCATATCAGACTCCAATAGAGCAGGGAATCATCTACATCTATTAATACTTAATGTCAGACTCCTATAGAGCAGGGAATCATCTATTAATACTTCATGTCAGACTCCTATAGAGCAGGGAATCATCTATTAATACTTCATATCAGACTCCTATAGAGCAGGGAATCATCTATTAATACTTCATATCAGACTCCTATAGAGCAGGGAATCATCTATTAATACTTCATATCAGACTCCTATAGAGCAGGGAATCATCTACATCTATTAATACTTCATATCAGACTCCTATAGAGCAGGGAATCATCTATTAATACTTCATATCAGACTCCTATAGAGCAGGGAATCATCTATTAATACTTCATGTCAGACTCCTATAGAGCAGGGAATCATCTATTGATACTTCATATCAGACTCCTATAGAGCAGGGAATCATCCATTAATACTTCATGATCAGACTCAGACTCCTATAGAGCAGGGAATCATCTATTGATACTTCATGTCAGACTCCTATAGAGCAGGGAATCATCTACATCTATTAATACTTCATATCAGACTCCAATAGAGCAGGGAATCATCTATTAATACTACATATCAGACTCCAATAGAGCAGGGAATCATCTATTAATACTTCATATCAGACTCCTATAGAGCAGGGAATCATCTATTGATACTTCATATCAGACTCCTATAGAGCAGGGAATCATCTATTAATACTTCATGTCAGACTCCTATAGAGCAGGGAATCATATATTAATACTACATATCAGACTCCAATAGAGCAGGGAATCATCTATTGATACTTCATATCAGACTCCTATAGAGCAGGGAATCATCTATTAATACTTCATGTCAGACTCCTATAGAGCAGGGAATCATCTATTAATACTTCATGTCAGACTCCTATAGAGCAGGGAATCATATATTAAAACTACATATCAGACTCCTATAGAGCAGGGAATCATCTATTAATACTTCATGTCAGACTCCTATAGAGCAGGGAATCATCTATTAATACTTAATGTCAGACTCCTATAGAGCAGGGAATCATCTACATCTATTAATACTTCATGTCAGACTCCTATAGAGCAGGGAATCATCTATTAATACTTCATATCAGACTACTATAGAGCAGGGAATCATCTATTAATACTTCATGTCAGACTCCTATAGAGCAGGGAATCATCTACATCTATTAATACTTCATGTCAGACTCCTATAGAGCAGGGAATCATCTATTAATACTTCATATCAGACTCCTATAGAGCAGGGAATCATCTATTAATACTTCATGTCAGACTCCTATAGAGCAGGGAATCATATATTAATACTTCATATCAGACTCCAATAGAGCAGGGAATCATCTACATCTATTAATACTTCATATCAGACTCCAATAGAGCAGGAAATCATCTATTAATACTTCATGTCAGACTCCTATAGAGAAGGGAATCATCTATTAATACTTCATATCAGACTCTTATAGAGCAGGGAATCATCTACATCTATCAATACTTCATATCAGACTCCTATCGAGCAGGGAATCATCTACATCTATTAATACTTCATGTCAGACTCCTATAGAGCAGGGAATCATCAATTAATACTTCATGTCAGACTCCTATAGAGCAGGGAATCATCCATTAATAATACATAGACTCCTATAGAGCAGGGAATCATCTACATCTATTAATACTTCATGTCAGACTCCTATAGAGCAGGGAATCATCTACATCTATTAATACTTCATATCAGACTCAAATAGAGCAGGGAATCATCTATTAATACTTCATGTCAGACTCCTATAGAGCAGGGAATCATCTATTAATACTTCATATCAGACTCCAATAGAGCATTGAATCATCTATTAATACTTCATATCAGACTCCTATAGAGCAGGGAATCATCTATTAATACTTCATGTCAGACTCCTATAGAGCAGGGAATCATCTATTAATACTTCATATCAGACTCCTATAGAGCAGGGAATCATCTACATATATTAATACTTCATGTCAGACTCCTATAGAGCAGGGAATCATCTATTAATACTTCATATCAGACTCCAATAGAGCAGTTAATCATCTATTAATACTTCATATCAGACTCCTATAGAGCAGGGAATCATCTACATCTATTAATACTTCATATCAGACTCCTATAGAGCAGGGAATCATCTATTAATACTTCATATCAGACTCCTATAGAGCAGGGAATCATCTACATCTATTAATACTTAATGTCAGACTCCTATAGAGCAGGGAATCATCTATTAATACTTCATATCAGACTCCTATAGTGCAGGGAATCATCTATTAATACTTCATATCAGACTCCTATAGAGCAGGGAATCATCTATTAATACTTCATATCAGACTCCTATAGAGCAGGGAATCATCTACATCTATTAATACTTCATATCAGACTCCTATAGTGCAGGGAATCATCTATTAATACTTCATATCAGACTCCTATAGAGCAGGGAATCATCTATTAATACTTCATATCAGACTCCTATAGAGCAGGGAATCATCTACATCTATTAATACTTCATATCAGACTCCTATAGAGCAGGGAATCATCTATTAATACTTCATATCAGACTCCTATAGAGCAGGGAATCATATATTAATACTTCATGTCAGACTCCAATAGAGCAGGGAATCATCTATTGATACTTCATATCAGACTCCTATAGAGCAGGGAATCATCCATTAATACTTCATGTCAGACTCCTATAGAGCAGGGAATCATATATTAATACTTCATGTCAGACTCCGATAGAGCAGGGAATCATCTATTAATACTTCATATCAGACTCCTATACAGAGGCTGCCTTTTGACATAGATTAGGAATCCCTGACCACTTTTAAGAATGGATCACTAGCCACTTTAATTATGCTTCCGTATCCAGCATTACTCATCTCATATGTATAAATCGCACTCCACACTATTCCACGGTATCTTAGTTACTTTTAAATTGTGATTTTGTATTGCATTACCCATCTCAAATGTATACACGGTATTGTATTATATACTACATCACTGACTGCTAAACGGCCATCTCCAGCATCAGAGGCTGCTGCCTATAGACATAGATTAGGAATCACCGGCCACTTTCAGGAAATTAACACTAACCACTTTAATAATGTCTCTGTATCTTGCATTCCTCATCTCTGAAGTATAAACTGTACTCTATACTATGCCACTGTATCTAGGTCCAATGCTGCTCTGACATGTATATATTCTTAATCCATTCCTCACTTAGATTTATGTGTATTTTTGTTATATGCTGTGAAACTGTTAGATAATACCTGTTGATATTATTGCACTGTCGGAGCTGGAAGCACATGCATTTCGCTACACCCGCAATAACATCTGCTAACCATGTGTATGGGACCAATAACATCTGCTAACCATGTGTATGGGACCAATAACATCTGCTAACCATGTGTATGGGACCAATAATATCTGCTGACCATGTGTATGGGACCAATAACATCTGCTGACCATGTGTATGTGACCAATAACATCTGCTAACCATGTGTATGGGACCAATAACATCTGCTAACCATGTGTATGTGACCAATAACATCTGCTAACCACGTGTATGTGACCAATAACATCTGCTAACCATGTGTATGTGACCAATAACATCTGCTAACCATGTGTATGTGACCATTAACATCTGCTAACCATGTGTATGGGACCAATAACATCTGCTAACCATGTGTATGTGACCAATAACATCTGCTAACCACGTGTATGTGACCAATAACATCTGCTAACCACGTGTATGTGACCAATAACATCTGCTAACCACGTGTATGTGACCATTAACATCTGCTAACCACGTGTATGGGACCAATAACATCTGCTGACCACGTGTATGTGACCAATAACATCTGCTGACCATGTGTATGGGACCAACAACATCTGCTGACCATGTGTATGTGACCAATAACATCTGCTGACCATGTGTATGTGACCAATAACATCTGCTAACCATGTGTATGGGACCAATAACATCTGCTAACCATGTGTATGTGACCAATAACATCTGCTAACCATGTGTATGGGACCAATAACATCTGCTAACCATGTGTATGTGACCAATAACATCTGCTAACCACGTGTATGGGACCAATAACATCTGCTAACCACGTGTATGGGACCAATAACATCGGCTAACCATGTGTATGGGACCAATAACATCTGCTAACCATGTGTATGGGACCAATAACATCTGCTAACCATGTGTATGTGACCAATAACATCTGCTAAACACGTGTATGTGACCGATAACATCTGCTAACCATGTGTATGGGACCAATAACGTTCAAAGACATTCCCAGGTTCATAGACGTCCCCAGGTTCCTAGACGTCCCCAGGTTCCTAGACGTCCCCAGGTTCATAGACGTCCCCAGGTTCATAGACGTCCCCAGGTTCATAGACGTCCCCAGGTTCATAGACGTCCCCAGGTTCCTAGACGTCCCCAGGTTCCTAGACGTCCCCAGGTTCCTAGACGTTCACAGGTTCATAGACGTACACAGGTTCATAGACGTTCCCAGGTTCCTAGACGTCCCCAGGTTCCTAGACGTCCCCAGGTTCCTAGACGTCCCCAGGTTCCTAGACGTCCCCAGGTTCCTAGACGTCCCCAGGTTCATAGACTTTCCCAGGTTCATAGACTTTCCCAGGTTCATAGACTTTCCCAGGTTCATAGACTTTCCCAGGTTCATAGACTTTCCCAGGTTCATAGATGTTCCCAGGTTTAGAAACCGAAGGGTAAGGTAGGGGACGGCCGACTACCTCAGTGAAGGCCTGTGTCTTTAGTTACTTAGCGGACAAACTGCACTGGGACAATAGCGTTCCCCAACATCTCTCTCTCCAATATCATCACTGCATACTAAGCATCTTGAGAAAACCATTTAGAATTGTACAAAACAACCCCAACGAGTCACTGGATATATTGGTAACAGACATCCACACAGAATAATGGTAGTGAGGAAATAAATAGTTTGACATTTTTTCCATTAAGAGATGTAAACTAAGATTATTCAAGTGTAGGGTCTTCTATTATGTGTGCCATTTCATAGTGGCTGAAATGACACACTGGTGACATAGCTTTTACCTGACAAACCAGTACCAACTGTCACTAGAGAGCAACATTCTGCACCTCTTCTTCTGAGTGGATTGGACTGATTACACTAACTGTCACAGTCATTTATACAGGGCCGTCACATGAATGAGAAACAGTAGCACTGTTTTCTGCTGAGTAGAGAGGTGTTTGGAACATCCAGACATTTATATAGGACCGTCACATGAATGAGAAACAGTAGTACTGTTTTCTGCTGAGTAGAGAGGTGTTTGGAACATCCAGACATTTATATAGGACCGTCACATGAATGAGAAACAGTAGTACTGTTTTCTGCTGAGCAGAGAGGTGTTTGGAACATCCTGACATGTATCAAAGAAAATATGTGGATTACAACAAGCTTCCTTCTTAAAGGGAAGGCATTATGCATTCATGTGGAGAGCAACATGTCATCAATCACAAGGAGAGACAAGGGAAGTGTAATGCAACACTGTGAATGGCAACAAGACTAATTTAACGTCTAACTGAGTTTGTGTTGCGTTATTACTGTTCAATTAGAAAACAACTCTCTTCCCTATCCCTGTATATCCTCCTCTGTTCTTTTCCTCTCTGTTTCGCGGATGTTTCATCATAAATTGTTGAGTGCAGAATGACTTGTCTCCTCTACTTGTCTTCTCAGTGGTCAGGGCAGATTAAAATAGTGCCAGCCATACTACCCAGACACTACACCCCTACCCTACACACCCACCAGTCAGCCTCCACCAGCATACCATTAGCATATATATGAGATTTGAGACATTTTGTAATATTCTCCAGCAGGACTCATCTGTCAAACTGCTGATGAATTATAAAATGCTTGTTTGGGGAGAAAACTCAGTCTGTCCCTCCCTCCATCCCTTCAATCCTCCATAACCTCCATCCCTACCTAAACCTTACAGTCGTAACCTTTACTATGCTTACGTTAGACAAGGAAAAATCTGTTGGGGCATGTCAATAAAACTTGTTTTATGAAAATTACCTATGTCAATAGTCCATGTGTGTGACCTGGTTAGATGTGTCATCTTTCATTTAGAGAAGTGTCAGAATGTTACAGGGAAACTGATTGGAGACATGAAGTTAAATTACAGTGGTTCCTCCTTTAAAAGTTGAAAACTCACAGCGGGACTGAGAGGTACCCAGCGTCAAGGCTGAACCTTCTAATGTAGAGGGTAGATATTACCTACAGCTCTACCTTCTAATCTACATATTACCTACAGCTCTACCTTCTAATCTACATATTACCTACAGCTCTACCTTCTAATGTAGAGGGTAGATATTACCTACAGCTCTACCTTCTAATGTAGAGGGTACATAATACCTACAGCTCTACCTTCTAATCTACATATTACCTACAGCTCTACCTTCTAATCTACATATATACCTACAGCTCTACCTTCTAATGTAGAGGGTAGATATTACCCACAACTCTACCTTCTAATCTACATATTACCTACAGCTCTACCTTCTAATCTACATATTACCTACAGCTCTACCTTCTAATCTACAGGGTACATAATACCTACAGCTCTACCTTCTAATATAGAGGGTACATATTGCCTACAGCTGACCTTCTAATCTACATGGTACATAATACCTACAGCTCTACCTTCTAATGTACAGGGTACATAATACCTACAGCTCTACCTTCTAATGTCAAGGGTACATATTACCTACAGCTCTACCTTCTAATCTACAGGGTACATATTACCTACAGCTCTACCTTCTAATGTAGAGGGTAGATATTACCTACAGCTCTACCTTCTAATGTAGAGGGTACATAATACCTACAGCTCTACCTTCTAATCTACATATTACCTACAGCTCTACCTTCTAATCTACATATTACCTACAGCTGTACCTTCTAATGTAGAGGGTAAATATTACCTACAGCTCTACTGTCTAATCTACATATTACCTACAGCTCTACCTTCTAATCTACATGTTACCTACAGCTCTACCTTCTAATCTACAGGGTACATAATACCTACAGCTCTACCTTCTAATGTAGAGGGTACATAATACCTACAGTTCTACCTTCTAATATAGAGGGTACATAATGCCTACAGCTGACCTTCTAATCTACATGGTACATATTACCTACAGCTCTACCTTCTAATCTACAGGGTACATATTACCTACAGCTCTACCTTCTAATCTACAGGGTACATAATACCTACAGCTCTACCTTCTAATGTACAGGGTAAATAATACCTACAGCTCTACCTTCTAATGTAGAGGGTACATATTACCTACAGCTCTACCTTCTAATCTACAGGGTACATAATACCTACAGCTCTACCTTCTAATGTAGAGGGTACATATCACCTACAGCTCTACCTTCTAATGTAGAGGGTACATATTACCTACAGCTCTACCTTCTAATCTACAGGGTACATACTACCTACAGCTCTACCTTCTAATCTACAGGGTACATATTACCTACAGCTCTACCTTCTAATCTACAGGGTACATATTACCTACAGCTCTACCTTCTAATGTAGAGGGTAGATATTACCTACAGCTCTACCTTCTAATGTAGAGGGTACATAATACCTACAGCTCTACCTTCTAATCTACATATTACCTACAGCTCTACCTTCTAATCTACATATTACCTACAGCTGTACCTTCTAATGTAGAGGGTAAATATTACCTACAGCTCTACTGTCTAATCTACATATTACCTACAGCTCTACCTTCTAATCTACATGTTACCTACAGCTCTACCTTCTAATCTACAGGGTACATAATACCTACAGCTCTACCTTCTAATGTAGAGGGTACATAATACCTACAGTTCTACCTTCTAATATAGAGGGTACATAATGCCTACAGCTGACCTTCTAATCTACATGGTACATATTACCTACAGCGCTACCTTCTAATCTACAGGGTACATATTACCTACAGCTCTACCTTCTAATCTACAGGGTACATAATACCTACAGCTCTACCTTCTAATGTACAGGGTAAATAATACCTACAGCTCTACCTTCTAATGTAGAGGGTACATATTACCTACAGCTCTACCTTCTAATCTACAGGGTACATAATACCTACAGCTCTACCTTCTAATGTAGAGGGTACATATCACCTACAGCTCTACCTTCTAATGTAGAGGGTACATATTACCTACAGCTCTACCTTCTAATCTACAGGGTACATACTACCTACAGCTCTACCTTCTAATCTACAGGGTACATATTACCTACAGCTCTACCTTCTAATGTAGAGGGTACATATTACCTACAGCTCTACCTTCTAATGTACAGGGTACATAATACCTACAGCTCTACCTTCTAATGTAGAGGGTACATATTACCTACAGCTCTACCTTCTAATCTACAGGGTACATATTACCTACAGCTCTACCTTCTAATGTAGAGGGTACATATCACCTACAGCTCTACCTTCTAATGTAGAGGGTACATATTACCTACAGCTCTACCTTCTAATCTACAGGGTACATACTACCTACAGCTCTACCTTCTAATCTACAGGGTACATATTACCTACAGCTCTACCTTCTAATGTAGAGGGTACATATTACCTACAGCTCTACCTTCTAATCTACAGGGTACATATTACCTACAGCTCTACCTTCTAATGTAGAGGGTACATATTACCTACAGCTCTACCTTCTAATCTACAGGGTGCATATTACCTACAGCTCTACCTTCTAATCTACAGGGTACCTGGCTGGAAGCACCATGTCTTCATATTACCTACTGAGTTATGTGCTTCTACATTAGGGCTACATGTTATTCCTGAGTGGTTCATATGTTCAATAGAACTGAGGGGTCACTACAGACACCCTGGTTCAGCGGTTCAATAAGAACTGAGGGGTCACTACAGACACCCTGGTTCAGCGGTTCAATAAGAACTGAGGGGTCACTACAGACACCCTGGTTCAGCGGTTCAATAAGAACTGAGGGGTCACTACAGACACCCTGGTTCAGCGGTTCAATAAGAACTGAGGGGTCACTACAGACACCCTGGTTCAGTGGTTCAATAAGAACTGAGGGGTCACTACAGACACCCTGGTTCAGTGGTTCAATAGAACTGAGGGGTCACTACAGACATCCTGGTTCGATTCCAGGCTGTATCACAACCGGCCGTGATTGGGAGTCTCAAAGAGTGACACACAATTGGTCCAGCGTTGTCCGGTTTTGGCCGGTGTAGGCCATTAACCCACTGTTCTTAGGCCGTTAACCCACTGTTCCTAGGCCGTTAACCCACTGTTCCTAGGCCATTAACCCACTGTTCCTAGGCCGTTAACCCACTGTTCCTAGGCCGTTAACCCACTGTTCCTAGGCCGTTAACCCACTGTTCCTAGGCCATTAACCCACTGTTCCTAGGCCATTAACCCACTGTTTCTAGGCCGTTAACCCACTGTTCCTAGGCCGTCAGTGTAAATAAGAATTTGTTCTTAACTGACATGCCTAGTTAAAAAAAGGTTAAATTTTTTTATGTAGGTTCATATTCATATTCTAGAGCTTTTTGGTCAGTTGATGTACTTTACTTGGGTGGCAGTTTACTGTAGTTGCAGTTGAATAAACAGCAACATAGAATTTGATTTTCTCAATGGTATGAGCAGGACTTCATGGATTGTGTGGTTCCAGTGTTGCTGTGATAATAGAGGTATATAGTGTGGTATTACCTAATATCTAGTGCTTTTAGGGGTTTCCAGTGAGGTTTTATCTCCTCAGACACAGCCCACCTCACACTGAATATAGAAACAACTTCTCCGGTTTGACAGGGTGTCTTTATATTATAACAACAAAACACCCCAGCCGATAATTAAATGAGTAAAAAGTGCAGTGGCCTGTGTCCTAAATGAATTGCATTCTATTAGATTACCCCAGTGTAGATAGCTCCAGACTTATTATTAACTATGTCCTACATGTTCCTACATTCAATTATCTTGAACATTATTATTGAAAGTAATCACTCTTCTCCAGAATGGTCCAAATATTCAGTCAAAGTGCATTTTGCTTTGTTAATTAAACTGGATAAAGTGCAGTGGTCTGCATCCTATTGTGATCAAACCCATCATTTTGAAATGCTATACCACCTTCCTATTAAAACAGGCTGAGCAGAGTCTTCAATTCATCCCCTTTAATGCAACATGGTCATTTCTGTTGCTAAAACAAAAGAGAAATGTCGTCTGGAAGAAGAATTGTCTATTACTGTTAATGAAACGAACCAAAGAGCAGCAGGCTGTATCCTCCAAGAACAACTCTGACTAATACATAATAATAGGCTGTCTGGGCTGTGGAGTTGTGTGTGAAAACTATTATAACAGGTAATGGAGTTGGGAATGGGGACTTCATCAGACCTGTCACAGGGAGAATGTCTTGTCTTTTTCTATTCAATGACTAAGTGCAGCAGTCTGTATCTCTATTGTATCTATTGGACTGGATTATTTTACATTTTGATTGAAATGATGTCACAGGCAGATAAAAGTGGCTGGACTGTTGTAATGGAATCAGGCGGCGTTGTTTATTCTAGTGATCTACAGTGGTGATGTTCATGTCCCAACACCCAATGCATAAAACATCCACTCACTACTGATTAGATCTGTTTATAATGGCAAAACAAGAGTGTTGCTGTCTGGAGATGGGCAGGCATAAAGATAATACATAAAATAGTGGATTACAGAAGGAGCGTGGGGGGAGGGGGGCGTCTCTCTCACTCTACCGTCTGCTGAACTTTCCATGTGTGACCAAAACTTTCAATAAATATATTTCACATGGCATGGATGGCAGATGGCATGGATGGCAGATGTACACAGGGTTTGACTGACAACATGTACCTAACAGTTAAAAGGAAATGGCTAAATGTTAAAAGCTCTCATTCTGGTCCCAAACAACCGAGCCATCTCTAAATTAAAAAAAGCTTTTGTGCAAACAAACTGATCTGCAGAAGAAATGAGACATTTACATTGAAGGGGTTCACATAGATAGAAAAAAATGCTACACGACTGAAATTACATTTTAAACTAAATCTGTCCATGAATGTGATATGAACTAGAATGTAAAACACTAATGTGATGTGATGCGAACTAGAATGTAAAACACTAATGTGATGTGACATTAACTAGAATATGAAACTCTCATATGATATGAACTAGAATGTAAAACACTAATATGATATGACCTAGAATGTAAAACACTAATGTGATATGATATGAACTGGAATGTAAACCACTACTATGATGTGATATGAACTAGAATGTAAACCACTACTATGATGTGACATGAACTAGAATGTAAAACACTAATGTGATATGATATGAACTAGAATGTAAAACACAACTATGATGTGATATGAACTAGAATGCAAAACACTAATGTGATATGACCTAGAATGTAAAACACTAATGTGATATGAACTAGACTGTAAAACACGAATGTGATGTGATATGAACTAGAATGTGAAACACGAATGTGATATGAACTAAAATGTAAAAAACGAACATGATTTGAACTAGAATGTAAAACACTAATGTGATGTGATATGAATGTAAAACACTAATGTGATGTGATATGAACTAGAATATAAAACTCTAATATGATATGAACTAGAATGTAAAACACGAATGTGATATGAATGTAAAACACTAAATGTGATGTGATATGAACTAGAATGTAAAACACTATATGATATGAACTAGAATGTAAAACACTAATATGTGATATGAACTAGAATGTAAAACACTAATATGATATGAACTAGAATGTAAAACACTAATGTGATATGAACTAGAATGTAAAACACTAATATGATATGAACTAGAATGTAAAACAAATGTGATGTGATATGAACTAGAATGTAAAACACTAATATGATATGAACTAGAATGTAAAACACTAATGTGAAATGAACTAGAATGTAAAACACTAATATGTGATATGAACTAGAATGTAAAACACTAATGTGATATGAACTAGAATGTAAAACACTAATGTGATATGATATAATGAATGTAAAAAAACACTAATGTGATGTGATATGAACTAGAATGTAAAACACTAATGTGATGTGATATGAACTAGAATGTAAAACACTAATGTGATATGAACTAGAATGAAAACACTAATGTGATGTGAATGTAAAAAAACACTAATGTGATGTGATATGAACTAGAATGTAAAACACTAATGTGATGTGATATGAACTAGAATGTAAAACACTAATATGATATGAACTAGAATGTAAAACACTAATGTGATATGAACTATGAAAACACTAATGATATGAACTAGAATGTAAAACACTAATATGATATAGAATGAAAACACTAGATATGTAAAATGTAAAACACTAATGTGATATGAACTAGAATGTAAAACACTAATGTGATGTGATATGAACTAGAATGTAAAACACTAATGTGATATGAAATAAATGAAAACACTAATGAATGTAAAACACTAAACTGTGTAAAACACTAATATGATATGAACTAGAATGTAAAACACTAATGTGATGTGATATGACCTAGAATGTAAAACACTAATGTGATGTGATACGAACTAGAATGTAAAACACTAATGTGATATGAACTAGAATGTAAAACACTAATGTGATATGACCTAGAATGTAAAACACTAATGTGATGTGATATGAACTAGAATGTAAAACACTAATGTGATGTGATATGAACTAGAATGTAAAACACTAATATGATATGAAATAGAATGTAAAACACTAATGTGATATGAACTAGAATGTAAAACACTAATGTGATGTGATATGAACTAGAATGTAAAACACTAATAAGATGTGATATGAACTAGAATGTTAAACACTAATATGATGTGAAATAAAATGTGATATGAACTAGAATGTAAAACACTAATGTGATGTGATATGAACTAGAATGTAAAACACTAATGTGATATGAAATAGAATGTAAAACACTAATGTGATATGACCTAGAATGTAAAACACTAATGTGATATGAACTAGAATGTAAAACACTAATGTGATGTGATATGAACTAGAATGTTAAACACTAATATGATATGAAATAAAATGTAAAACACTAATGATATGATATGAACTAAATGTAAAACACTAATATGATATGAACTAGAATGTAAAACACTAATGTGATGTGATATGAACTAGAATGTAAAACACTAATATGATGTGATATGAACTAGAATGTAAAACACTAATGAATAATGTAGAATGTAAAACACTAATGTGATATGATAGAATGTAAAACACTAATGTGAATGATAAAATGTAAAACACTAATGTGATGTGATATGAACTAGAATGTAAAACACTAATGTGATATGAACTAGAATGTAAAACACTAATGTGATGTGATATGAACTAGAATGTAAAACACTAATGTGATGTGATATGAACTAGAATGTAAAACACTAATGTGATGTGATATGAACTAGAATGTAAAACACTAATATGATATGACCTAGAATGTAAAACACTAATGTGATGTGATATGAACTAGAATGTAAAACACTAATGTGATATGAACTAAAAACACTAATGTAAAACACTAATAATGTGATATGAACTAGAATGTAAAACACTAATGTGATATGAACTAGAATGTAAAACACTATTGTTATGTGATATGAACTAGAATGTAAAACACTAATGTGATGTGATATGAACTAGAATGTAAAACACTAATGTGATATGAACTAGAATGTAAAACACTAATGTGATATGAAATAGAATGTAAAACACTAATGTGAAATGAACTAGAATTTAAAACAATAATGTGATATGAACTAGAATGTAAAACACTAATGTGAAAACACTAATGTGATATGAACTAAATGTAAAACACTAATGTGATATGAACTAGAATGTAAAACACTAATGTGATGTGATATGAACTAGAATGTAAAACACTAATGTGATGTGATATGAACTAGAATGTAAAACACTAATATGATATGAACTAGAATGTAAAACACTAATGATATGACTAGAATGTAAAACACTAATGTGATGTGATATGAACTAGAATGTAAAACACTAATATGATATGAACTAGAATGTAAAACTAGAATGTAAAAATGTAAACAATGTGATATGATATGAACTAGAATGTAAAACACTAATATGATATGAACTATGAAAACACTAATGATATGAACTAAAACACTAATGTGATATGAACTAGAATGTAAAACACTAATATGATATGAACTAGAATGTAAAACACTAATGTGATATGAACTAGAATGTAAAACACTAATGTGATATGATATGATATGAACTAGAATGTAAAACACTAATAATATGAACTAGAATGTAAAACACTAATGTGATGTGATATGAACTAGAATGTAAAACACTAATGTGATGTGATATGAACTAGAATGTAAAACACTAATGTGATGATATGAACTAGAATGTAAAACACTAATGTGAAAACTAGAATGTAAAACACTAATGTGATATGAACTAGAATGTAAAACACTAATGTGATGTGATATGAACTAGAATGTAAAACACTAATATGATATGAAAACACTAGAATGAACTAAAAAAACACTAATGTGATGTGATATGAACTAGAATGTAAAACACTAATATGATATGAACTAGAATGTAAAACACTAATATGATATGAACTAGAATGTAAAACACTAATATGATATGACCTAGAATGTAAAACACTAATGTGATATGAACTAGAATGTAAAACACTAATGTGATTTGATATGAACTAGAATATAAAACTCTAATGTGATTTGATATGAACTAGAATGTAAAACACTAATATGATATGAACTAGAATGTAAAACACTAATGTGAAATGAACTAGAATGTAAAACACTAATATGATATGTCCTAGATTTTAAAACAATAATGTGATATGAACTAGAATGTAAAACACTAATAAGATGTGATATGAACTAGAATGTAAAACACTAATATGATATGAACTAGAATGTAAAACACTAATATGATATGAACTAGAATGTAAAACACTAATGTGATATGAACTAAATATAAAACACTAATATGATATGAACTAGAATGTAAAACACTAATGTGATATGAACTAGAATGTAAAACACTAATGTGAAAACAACTAGATGTAAAACACTAATGTGATATGAACTAGAATGTAAAACACTAATGATGATATGAACTAGAATGTAAAACACTAATGTGATATGAACTAGAATGTAAAACACTAATGTGATGTGATATGAACTAGAATGTAAAACACTAATGTGATATGAACTAGAATGTAAAACACTAATGTGATGTGATATGAACTAGAATGTAAAACACTAATATGATATGACCTAGAATGTAAAACACTAATGTGATGTGATATGAACTAGAATGTAAAACACTAATGTGATATGAACTAGAATGAAATGAATGAACTAGAATGTAAAACACTAATATGATATGAACTAGAATGTAAAACACTAATGTGATGTGATATGAACTAGAATGTAAAACACTAATGTGATGTGATATGAACTAGAATGTAAAACACTAATATGATATGAACTAGAATGTAAAACACTAATGTGATATGAACTAGAATGTAAAACACTAATGTGATGTGATATGAACTAGAATGTAAAACACTAATTTGATATGAAATGAAAACACTAATGTGATATGAACTAGAATGTAAAACACTAATGTGATATGAACTAGAATGTAAAACACTAATGTGATATGAACTAGAATGTAAAACACTAATGTGATGTGATATGAACTAGAATTTAAAACACTAATGTGATATGAACTAGAATGTAAAACACTAATGTGATGTGATATGAACTAGAATGTAAAACACTAATATGATATGACCTGGAATGTAAAACACTAATGTGATGTGATATGAACTAGAATGTAAAACACTAATGATGTGATGTAAATGTAAAACACTAATGTGATATGAACTAGATAAAACACTGATATGATATGACCTAGAATGTAAAACACTAATGTGATATGATATGAACTAGAATGTAAAACACTAATGATGTGATATGAACTGAATAAAACACTAATGATATGAACTAGAATGTAAAACACTAATGTGATATGAACTAGAATGTAAAACACTAATGTGATGTGATATGAACTAGAATGTAAAACACTAATATGATATGAACTAGAATGTAAAACACTAATGTGATATGAACTAGAATGTAAAACACTAATGTGATATGAACTAGAATGTAAAACACTAATGTGATATGAACTAGAATGTAAAACACTGATATGATATGGCCAAGAATGTAAAACACAAATGTGATGTGATATGAACTAGAATGTAAAACACTAATGTGATGTGATATGAACTAGAATATAAAACACTAATATGATATGACCTAGAATGTAAAACACTAATGTGATATGAACTAGAATGTAAAACACTAATGTGATGTGATATGAACTAGAATGTAAAACACTAATATGATATGAACTAGAATGTAAAACACTAATGTGATATGATATGAACTAGAATGTAAAACACTAATATGATATGAACTAGAATGTAAAACACTAATGTGATATGAACTAGAATGTAAAACACTAATGTGATGTGATATGAACTAGAATGTAAAACACTAATATGATATGAACTAGAATGTAAAACACTAATGTGATAATACTAGAATGTAAAACACTAATGATGATATGAACTAGAATGTAAAACACTAATGTGATATGAACTAGAATGTAAAACACTAATATGATATGAAATAAAATGTAAAACACTAATGTGATGTGATATGAACTAGAATGTAAAACACTAATGTGATATGAACTAGAATGTAAAACACTAATATGATATGACCTAGAATTTAATACACTAATGTGATATGAACTAGAATGTAAAACACTAATGTGATGTGATATGAACTAGAATGTAAAACACTAATATGATATGACCTAGAATGTAAAACACTAATGTGATATGAACTAGAATGTAAAACACTAATGTGATGTGATATGAACTAGAATGTAAAACACTAATATGATATGAACTAGAATGTAAAACACTAATATGATATGAACTAGAATGTAAAACACTAATGTGATATGAACTAGAATGTAAAACACTAATATGATATGAACTAGAATGTAAAACACTAATATGATATGAACTAGAATGTAAAACACTAATGTGATGTGATATGAACTAGAATGTAAAACTCTAATATGATATGAACTAGAATGTAAAACACTAATATGATATGAACTAGAATGTAAAACACTAATGTGATATGATATGAACTAGAATGTTAAACACTAAAACTAATGTGATGTGATATGAACTAGAATGTAAAACACTAATGTGATGTGATATGAACTAGAATGTAAAACACTAATATGATATGAACTAGAATGTAAAACACTAATATGATATGAACTAGAATGTAAAACACTAATGTGATATGAACTAGAATGTAAAACACTAATGATATGAACTAGAATGTAAACACTAATGTGATATGAACTAGAATGTAAAACACTAATGTGATGTGATATGACCTAGAATGTAAAACACTAATGTGATGTGATATGAACTAGAATGTAAAACACTAATATGATATGAACTAGAATGTAAAACACTAATGTGATATGAACTAGAATGTAAAACGCTAATATGATATGACCTAGAATGTAAAACACTAATGTGATATGAACTAGAATGTAAAACACTAATGTGATGTGATATGAACTAGAATGTAAAACACTAATATGATATGACCTAGAATGTAAAACACTAATGTGATATGAACTAGAATGTAAAACACTAATGTGATGTGATATGAACTAGAATATAAAACACTAATATGATATGAACTAGAATGTAAAACACTAATGTGATATGAACTAGAATGTAAAACACTAATGTGATATGAACTAGAATGTAAAACACTAATGTGATGTAATGAACAATAATGATGTGATATGACCTAGAATGTAAAACACTAATGTGATGTGATATGAACTAGAATGTAAAACACTAATGTGATATGAACTAGAATGTAAAACACTAATGTGATGTGATATGAACTAGAATGTAAAACACTAATATGATATGAACTAGAATGTAAAACACTAATGTGATATGAACTAGAATGTAAAACACTAATGTGAAATGAACTAGAATGTAAAACACTATATGATATGACCTAGAATGTAAAACACTAATGTGATATGAACTAGAATGTAAAACACTAATGTGATGTGATATGAACTAGAATGTAAAACACTAATGTGATATGAACTAGAATGTAAAACACTAATGTGATATGAACTAGAATGTAAAACACTGATATGATATGGCCAAGAATGTAAAACACAAATGTGATGTGATATGAACTAGAATGTAAAACACTAATATGATATGAACTAGAATGTAAAACACTAATGTGATATGAACTAGAATGTAAAACACTAATGTGATATGAACTAGAATGTAAAACACTAATATGAACTAGAATGTAAAACACTAATGTGATGTGATATGAACTAGAATGTAAAACTCTAATATGATATGAACTAGAATGTAAGACACTAATGTGATATGAACTAGAATGTAAAACACTAATGTGATGTGATATGAACTAGAATGTAAAACACTAATATGATATGACCTAGAATGTAAAACACTAATGTGATGTGATATGAACTAGAATGTAAAACACTAATGTGATTTGATATGAATTAGAATGTAAAACACTAACGTGATATGAACTAGAATGTAAAACACTAATATGATATGAACTAGAATGTAAAACACTAATGTGATATGATATGAACTAGAATGTAAAACACTAATGTGATATGATATGAACTAGAATGTAAAACACTAATATGATATGAACTAGAATGTAAAACACTAATGTGATGTGATATGAACTAGAATGTAAAACTCTAATATGATATGAACTAGAATGTAAAACACTAATATGATATGAACTAGAATGTAAAACACTAATGATATGAACTAGAATGTAAAACACTAATATGATATGAACTAGAATGTAAAACACTAATGTGATATGAACTAGAATGTAAAACACTAATATGATATGAACTAGAATGTAAAACACTAATGTGATATGAACTAGAATGTAAAACACTAATGTGATATGAACTAGAATGTAAAACACTAATGTGATATGAACTAGAATGTAAAACACTAATGTGATGTGATATGAACTAGAATGTAAAACACTAATATGATATGATGAAAACACTAATGATATGAACTAGAATGTAAAACACTAATGTGATGTGATATGAACTAGAATGTAAAACACTAATGTGATGATATGAACTAGAATGTAAAACACTAATGTGATATGAACTAGAATGTAAAACACTAATGTGATATGATATGAACTAGAATGTAAAACACTAATGTGATAATGTAAAACACTAATGATATGAACTAGAATGTAAAACACTAATATGTGATATGAACTAGAATGTAAAACACTAATATGATATGAACTAGAATGTAAAACACTAATGTGATATGAACTAGAATGTAAAACACTAATGTGATATGAACTAGAATGTAAAACACTAATGTGATGTGATATGAACTAGAATGTAAAACACTAATATGATATGACCTAGAATGTAAAACACAAATATGATATGAACTAGAATGTAAAACACTAACATGATGTGATATGAACTAGAATGTAAGACACTAATATGATATGAACTAGAATGTAAAACACTAATGTGATGTGATATGAACTAGAATGTAAAACACTAATATGATATGAACTAGAATGTAAAACACTAATATGATATGAACTAAAAAACACTAATGATGATATGAACTAGAATGTAAAACACTAATGTGAATGAACTAGAATAAAAAACACTAATATGATATGAACTAGAATTTAAAACACTAATGTGATATGAACTAGAATGTAAAACACTAATGTGATGTGATATGAACTAGAATGATATGAACTAGAATAAAACACTAATATGATATGAACTAGAATGTAAAACACTAATGTGATGTGATATGAACTAGAATGTAAAACACTAATAATATGAACTAGAATGTAAAACAATAATGTGATATGAACTAGAATGTAAAACACTAATATGATATGAAATAAAATGTAAAACACTAATGTGATATGAACTAGACTGTATAACACTAATGTGAAATGAACTAGACTGTAAAACACTAATATGATATGAACTAGAATGTAAAACAACAATAAGATGTGATATGAACTAGAATGTAAAAAACGAATATGATATGAACTAGAATGTAAAACACTAATGTGATATGATATGAACTAGAATGTAAAACACTAATGTGAAAACTAGAATGTAAAACTAATGTGATATGATAGAATGTAAAACACTAATATGATGATATGAACTAGAATGTAAAACACTAATGTGATATATGAACTAGAATGTAAAACACTAATGTGATATGAACTAGAATGTAAAACACTAATATGATATGAACTAGAATGTAAAACACTAATGTGATATGAACTAGAATGTAAAACACTAATGTGATATGAACTAGAATGTAAAACACTAATGAAATGTAAAACACTAATGTGATATGAACTAGAATGTAAAACACTAATGTGATGTGATGAACTAGAATGTAAAACACTAATGTGATATGAACTAGAATGTAAAACACTAGAATGTAAAACACTAATGTGATATGAACTAGAATGTAAAACACTAATGTGATATGAACTAGAATGTAAAACACTAATATGATATGAAATAAAATGTAAAACACTAATGTGATATGAACTAGAATGTAAAACACTAATGTGATGTGATATGAACTAGAATGTAAAACACTAATATGATATGAACTAGAATGTAAAACACTAATTTGATATATGAACTAGAATGTAAAACACTGATATGAACTAGAATGTAAAACTCTAATATGATATGAACTAGAATGTAAAACACTAATATGATATGAACTAGAATGTAAAACACTAATGTGATATGATATGAACTAGAATGTAAAACACTAATGTGATGTGATATGAACTAGAATGTAAAACACTAATATGATATGAACTAGAATGTAAAACACTAATGTGATATGAACTAGAATGTAAAACACTAATGTGATGTGATATGAACTAGAATGTAAAACACTAATATGATATGAACTAGAATGTAAAACACTAATGATATGATGTAAAACACTACTATAAGATGTGATATGAACTAGAATGGAAAACACTAATATGATATGACCTAGAATGTAAAACACTAATGTGATGTGATATGAACTAGAATGTAAAACACTAATTTGATGTGATATGAACTAGAATATAAAACTCTAATATGATATGAACTAGAATGTAAAACACTAATGTGATATGAACTAGAATGTAAAACACTAATGTGATATGAACTAGAATGTAAAACACTAATGTGATGTGATATGAACTAGAATATAAAACACTAATGTGATATGAACTAGAATGTAAAATGAACACTAATAATGTGATATGAACTAGAATGTAAAACACTAATGTGATATGAAACTAGAATGTAAAACACTAATGTGATGATATGAACTAGAATGTAAAACACTAATGTGATGATATGAACTAGAATGTAAAACACTAATGTGATGTGATATGAACTAGAATGTAAAACACTAATATGATATGAACTAGAATGTAAAACACTAATGTGATATGAACTAGAATGTAAAACACTAATGTGATATGATATGAACTAGAATGTAAAACACTAATGTGATGTGATATGAACTAGAATGTAAAACACTAATATGATATGACCTAGAATGTAAAACACTAATGTGATGTGATATGAACTAGAATGTAAAACACTAATGTGATGTGATATGACCTAGAATGTAAAACACTAATGTGATGTGATACGAACTAGAATGTAAAACACTAATGTGATATGAACTAGAATGTAAAACACTAATGTGATGTGATATGAACTAGAATGTAAAACACTAATATGATATGAACTAGAATGTAAAACAAAATATGAACTAGAATGTAAAACACTAATGTGATATGATACGAACTAGAATGTAAAACACTAATGTGATATGAACTAGAATGTAAAACACTAATGTGATATGACCTAGAATGTAAAACACTAATGTGATGTGATATGAACTAGAATGTAAAACACTAATATGATATGAAATAAAATGTAAAACACTAATATGATATGAACTAGAATGTAAAACACTAATGTGATATGAACTAGAATGTAAAACACTAATATGATATGATAGAATGTAAAACACTAATATGAATGTAAAACACTAATGTGATGTGATATGAACTAGAATGTAAAACACTAATGTGATGTATGAACTAGAATGTAAAACACTAATATGATATGAACTAGAATGTAAAACACTAATGTGATATGAACTAGAATGTAAAACACTAATGTGATATGAACTAGAATGTAAAACACTAATGTGATATGAACTAGAATGTAAAACACTAATGTGATATATGAACTAGAATGTAAAACACTAATATGATATGAACTAGAATGTAAAACACTAATAATGTAGAATAAAACACTTTAATGTGATATGAACTAGAATGTAAAACACTAATGTGATGTGATATGAACTAGAATGTAAAACACTAATGTGATATGAACTAGAATGTAAAACACTAATGTGATGTGATATGAACTAGAATATAAAACTCTAATATGATATGAACTAGAATGTAAAACACTAATATGATATGAACTAGAATGTAAAACACTAATTTGATATGAACTAGAATGTAAAACACTAATATGATATGAACTAGAATGTAAAACACTAATATGTGATATGAACTAGAATGTAAAACACTAATGTGAAGTGATACGAGTAGAATATGATATATGAACTGAAAACTAATGAATGTAAAACACTAATGTGATATGAACTAGAATGTAAAACACTAATATGATATGACTATGTAAAACACTAATGTGATATGAACTAGAATGTAAAACACTAATGTGATGTGATATGAACTAGAATGTAAAACACTAATATGATTTGATAGAATGTAAAGCAGTTTTATGGCTATGAACTAGAATGTAAAAAATGATTACTAAATGTATAACACTGATATGAACTATGAAGAATGTAAAATGTAAAACACTAATGTGATATATGAACTAGAATGTAAAACACTAACATGTTAAAACAAAACTAGAATTTAAAACACTAATATGATATGAACTAAGAACTAGAATTAAAACACTAATGTGAATGATAAAACACTATTTGATATAAGAACTAGAATGTAAAACACTAATAATATGAACTAGATATGAAAAAACACTAATGTGATATGAACTAGAATGTAAAACACTAATGTGATATGAACTAGAATGTAAAACACTAATGTGATATGAACTAGAATGTAAAACACAAATGTGATGTGATATGAACTAGAATGTAAAACACTAATGTGATGTGATATGAACTAGAATGTAAAACACTAATATGATATGAACTAGAATGTAAAACACTATATGAAATGAACTAGAATGTAAAACACTAATGTGATATGAACTAGAATGTAAAACACTAATGTGATATGAACTAGAATGTAAAACACTAATATGATATGAATGTATATGATATGAACTAGAATGTAAAACACTAATGTGATGATATGAACTAGAATGTAAAACACTAATGTGATATGTAAAAAAACACTAATGTGAAATGAACTAGAATGTAAAACACTAATATGATATGAACTAGAATGTAAAACACTAATAAGATGTGATATGAACTAGAATGTAAAACACTAATGTGATGTGATATGAACTAGAATGTAAAACACTAATATGATATGAACTAGAATGTAAAACACTAATGTGATATGAACTAGACTGTATAACACTAATGTGAAATGAACTAGACTGTAAAACACGAATATGATATGAACTAGAATGTAAAACACTAATAAGATGTGATATGAACTAGAATGTAAAACACTAATGTGATATGATATGAACTAGAATGTAAAACACTACTATGATGTGATATGAACTAGAATGTAAAACACTAATATGATATGACCTAGAATGTAAAACACAAATATGATATGAACTAGAATGTAAAACACTAATATGATATGACCTAGAATGTAAAACACAAATATGATATGAACTAGAATGTAAAACACTAACATGATGTGATATGAACTAGAATGTAAGACACTAATGTGATATGAACTAGAATGTAAAACACGAATGTGATATGAACTAGAATGTAAAACACTAATATGATATGAACTAGAATGTAAAACACTAATAAGATGTGATATGAACTAGAATGTAAAACACTAATATGATATGAACTAGAATGTAAAACACTAATATGATATGAACTAGAATGTAAAACACTAATGTGATATGAACTAGAATGTAAAACACTAATATGATATGAACTAGAATGTAAAACACTAATGTGATATGAACTAGAATGTAAAACACTAATGTGATATGAACTAGAATGTAAAACACTAATGTGATGTGATATGAACTAGAATGTAAAACACTAATGTGATATGAACTAGAATGTAAAACACTAATGTGATATGAACTAGAATGTAAAACACTAATGTGATGTGATATGAACTAGAATGTAAAACACTAATGTGATGTGATATGAACTAGAATGTAAAACACTAATGTGATATGAACTAGAATGTAAAACACTAATGTGATATGAACTAGAATGTAAAACACTAATATGATATGAACTAGAATGAAAACACAAATGTGATATATGAACTAGAATGTAAAACACTAATATGATATGAACTAGAATGTAAAACACTAATGTGATATGACCTAGAATGTAAAACACTAATGTGATATGATATGAACTAGAATGTAAAACACTAATGTGATATGAACTAGAATGTAAAACACTAATGTGATATGACCTAGAATGTAAAACACTAATGTGATATGAACTAGAATGTAAAACACTAATGTGATGTGATATGAACTAGAATGTAAAACACTAATGTGATGTGATATGAACTAGAATGTAAAACACTAATATGATATGAACTAGAATGTAAAACACTAATGTGATATGAACTAGAATGTAAAACACTAATGTGATATGAACTAGAATGTAAAACACTAATGTGATATGAACTAGAATGTAAAACACTAATGTGATATGAACTAGAATGTAAAACACTAATGTGATATGAACTAGAATGTAAAACACTAATATGATATGTCCTAGAATGTAAAACAATAATGTGATATGAACTAATATGAATGAACTAGAATGTAAAACACTAATGTGATATGAACTAGAATGTAAAACACTAATGTGATATGAACTAGAATGTAAAACACTAATGTGATGTGATATGAACTAGAATGTAAAACACTAATATGATATGAACTAGAATGTAAAACACTAATGTGATATGAACTAGACTGTAAAACACTAATGTGATATGAACTAGAATGTAAAACACTAATAAGATGTGATATGAACTAGAATGTAAAACACTAATGTGATATGATAGAATGAATGTGAAGAATGTAAAACACTAATGAACTAGAATGTAAAACACTAATGATATGAACTAGAATGTAAAACACTAATGTGATATGAACTAGAATGTAAAACACTAATATGATATGAACTAGAATGTAAAACACTAATGTGATATGAACTATGAACTAGAATGTAAAACACTAATGTGATATGAACTAGAATGTAAAACACTAATATGATATGAACTAGAATGTAAAACACTAATGTGATATGAACTAGAATGTAAAACACTAATGTGATATGAACTAGAATGTAAAACACTAATGTGATATGAACTAGAATGTAAAACACTAATGTGATATGAACTAGAATGTAAAACACTAATGTGATATGAACTAGAATGTAAAACACTAATGTGATGTGATATGAACTAGAATGTAAAACACTAATATGATATGAACTAGAATGTAAAACACTAATGTGATATGAACTAAATGTAAAACACTAATGTGATATGAACTAGAATGTAAAACACTAATAAGATGTGATATGAACTAGAATGTAAAACACTAATATGATATGAACTAGAATGTAAAACACTAATGTGATATGATGAACTAGAATGTAAAACACTAATGATGATATGAACTAGAATGTAAAACACTAATATGTGATATGAACTAGAATGTAAAACACTAATATGATATGAACTAGAATGTAAAACACTAATGTGATATGAACTAGAATGTAAAACACTAATGTGATATGACATGAACTAGAATGTAAAACACTAATGTGATATGAACTAGAATGTAAAACTAATGTGATATGAACTAGAATGTAAAACACTAATGATGTGATATGAACTAGAATGTAAAACACTAATGTGATATGAACTAGAATGTAAAACACTAATGTGATGTGATATGAACTAGAATGTAAAACACTAATATGATATGAACTAGAATGTAAAACACTAATGTGATATGAACTAGAATGTAAAACACTAATATGATATGACCTAGAATGTAAAACACTAATGTGATATGAACTAGAATGTAAAACACTAATATGATATGAACTAGAATGTAAAACACTAATGTGATGTGATATGAACTAGAATGTAAAACACTAATGTGATGTGATATGAACTAGAATGTAAAACACTAATATGATATGAACTAGAATGTAAAACACTAATGTGATATGAACTAGAATGTAAAACACTAATATGATATGAACTAGAATGTAAAACACTAATATGATATGACCTAGAATGTAAAACACTAATGTGATGTGATATGAACTAGAATGTAAAACACTAATATGATATGAACTAGAATGTAAAACACTAATGTGATGTGATATGAACTAGAATGTAAAACACTAATATGATATGAACTAGAATGTAAAACACTAATGTGATATGAACTAGAATGTAAAACACTAATGTGATATGAACTAGAATGTAAAACACTAATGTGATATGAACTAGAATGTAAAACACTAATGTGATATGAACTAGAATGTAAAACACTAATGTGATGTGATATGAACTAGAATGTAAAACACTAATGTGATATGAACTAGAATGTAAAACACTAATGTGATGAATGAACTAAATGTAAAACACTAATGTGATGTGATATGAACTAGAATGTAAAACACTAATATGATATGAACTAGAATGTAAAACACTAATGTGATATATGAACTAGAATGTAAAACTAGAATGAACTAGAATGTAAAACACTAATGTGATATGAACTAGAATGTAAAACACTAATGTGATATGAACTAGAATGTAAAACACTAATATGATGATGAAAACACTAATATGATATGAACTAGAATGTAAAACACTAATGTGATATGAACTAGAATGTAAAACACTAATGTGATGTGATATGAACTAGAATGTAAAACACTAATATGATATGAACTAGAATGTAAAACACTAATGTTATATGAACTAGAATGTAAAACACTAATGTGATATGAACTAGAATGTAAAACACTGATATGATATGGCCAAGAATGTAAAACACTAATGTGATGTGATATGAACTAGAATGTAAAACACTAATTTGATATGAACTAGAATGTAAAACACTAATATGATATGAACTAGAATGTAAAACACTAATGTGATATGAACTAGAATGTAAAACACTAATGTGATATGAACTAGAATGTAAAACACTAATGTGATATGAACTAGAATGTAAAACACTAATATGATATGAACTAGAATGTAAAACACTAATGTGATATGAACTAGAATGTAAAACACTAATGTGATGATGAACTAGAATGTAAAACACTAATGTGATATGAACTAGAATGTAAAACACTAATATGATATGAACTAGAATGATATGACTAGAATGTAAAACACTAATGTGATGATATGAACTAGAATGTAAAAAAACACTAATGTGATATATGAACTAGAATGTAAAACACTAATGTAAAACACTAATTTGATATGAACTAGAATGTAAAAACACTAATGATGATATGAACTAGAATGTAAAACACTAATGTGATGTGATATGAACTAGAATGTAAAACACTAATATGATATGAACTAGAATGTAAAACACTAATGTGATGATATGAACTAGAATGTAAAACACTAATGTGATATGAACTAGAATGTAAAACACTAATATGATATGAACTAGAATGTAAAACACTAATGTGATGATATGAACTAGAATGTAAAACAGAATGTAAAACACTAATGTGATATGATAGAATGTAAAACACTAATGTGATATGAACTAGAATGTAAAACACTAATGTGATGATATGAACTAGAATGTAAAACACTAATATGATATGAACTAGAATGTAAAACACTAATGTGATATGAACTAGAATGTAAAACACTAATGTGATATGAACTAGAATGTAAAACACTAATGATATGAACTAGAATGTAAAACACTAATGTGATATGAACTAGAATGTAAAACACTAATGATATGAACTAGAATGTAAAACACTACTATGATGTGATACGAACTAGAATGTAAAACACTAATGTGATATGAACTAGAATGTAAAACACTAATGTGATATGAACTAGAATGTAAAACACTAATGTGATGTGATATGAACTAGAATGTAAAACACTAATATGATATGAACTAGAATGTAAAACACTAATGTGATATGATATGAACTAGAATGTAAAACACTAATGTGATATGATATGAACTAGAATGTAAAACACTAATATGATGTGATATGAACTAGAATGTAAAACACTAATATGATATGAACTAGAATGTAAAACACTAATGTGATATGAACTAGAATGTAAAACACTAATGTGAAGTGATGAACTAGAATGTAAAACACTAATGTGATATGAACTAGAATGTAAAACACTAATGTGATATGAACTAGAATGTAAAACACTAATGTGATATGAACTAGAATGTAAAACACTAATGTGATATGAACTATGTAAAACACTAATGTGATATGATAAAACACTAATATGATGTGATATGAACTAGAATGTAAAACACTAATGTGATATGAACTAGAATGTAAAACACTAATGTGATGTGATATGAACTAGAATGTAAAACACTAATGATGTGATATGAACTAGAATATAAAACACTAATATGATATGAACTAGAATGTAAAACACTAATGTGATATGATATGAACTAGAATGTAAAACACTAATGTGATATGATATGAACTAGAATGTAAAACACTAATATGATGTGATGAACTAGAATGTAAAACACTAATATGATATGAAGAATGTAAAACACTAATGTGATGTGATAAACTAGAATGTAAAACACTAATGTGATGATATGAACTAGAATGTAAAACACTAATGTGATATGAACTAAAACACTGATATGAACTAGAATGTAAAACACTAATGTGATATGAACTAGAATGTAAAACACTAATGTGATATGAACTAGATGTAAAACACTAATATGATATGAACTAAAATGTAAAACACTAATGTGATATGAACTAGAATGTAAAACACTAATGTGATGTGATATGAACTAGAATGTAAAACACTAATATGATATGAACTAGAATGTAAAACACTAATGTGATATGATATGAACTAGAATGTAAAACACTAATGTGATGTGATATGAACTAGAATAAAACACTAATGTGATATGAACTAGAATGTAAAACACTAATGTGATGTGATATGAACTAGAATGTAAAACACTAATGTGATGATATGAACTAGAATGTAAAACACTAATGTGATATGTGATAAAACACTGAACTAGAATGTAAAACACTAATGTGATATGAACTAGAATGTAAAACACTAATGTGATATGAACTAGAATGTAAAACACTAATGTGATATGAACTAGAATGTAAAACACTAATATGATATGAACTAGAATGTAAAACACTAATGTGATGTGATATGAACTGAATGTAAAACACTGAACTAGAATGTAAAACACTAATGATGATATGAACTAGAATGTAAAACACTAATATGATATGAACTAAATGTAAAACACTAATGTGATGTGATATGAACTAGAATGTAAAACACTAATGTGATGATATGAACTAGAATGTAAAACACTAATATGATATGAACTAGAATGTAAAACACTAATGTGATATGAACTAGAATGTAAAACACTAATGTGAATGAACTAATGTAAAACACTAATGTGAAAAAACACTAATGAACTAGAATGTAAAACACTAATGATATGAACTAGAATGTAAAACACTAATATGATATGAACTAGAATGTAAAACACTAATGTGATGTGATATGAACTAGAATGTAAAACACTAATGTGATGTGATATGAACTAGAATGTAAAACACTAATATGATATGAACTAGAATGTAAAACACTAATGTAGAATAAAACACTAATATGAATGAACTAGAATGTAAAACACTAATGTGATATGATATGAACTAGAATGTAAAACACTAATGTGATATGAACTAGAATGTAAAACACTAATATGATGAACTGAATGTAAAACACTGTGAATATGAAATGTGATATGATAGAATGTGATAAACTAGAATGTAAAACACTAATGTGATGTGATATGAACTGGAATGTAAAACACTAATGTGATATGAACTAGAATGTAAAACACTAATGTGATGTGATGAACTGATGTGATATGAACTAGAATGTAAAACACTAATGTGATATGAACTAGAATGTAAAACACTAATGTGATATGAACTAGAATGTAAAACACTAATGTGATGATACGAACTAGAATGTAAACCACTAATGTGATGTGATATGAACTAGAATATAAAACTCTAATATGATATGAACTGGAATGTAAAACACTAATGTGATATGAACTAGAATGTAAAACACGAATGTGATATGATATGAACTAGATGTAAACCACTAATGTGATATGAACTAGAATGTAAAACACTACTATGATGTGATATGAACTGGAATGTAAAACACTAATGTGATGTGATATGAACTGGAATGTAAAACACTAATGTGATATGAACTAGAATGTAAAACACTAATGTGATGTGATATGAACTAGAATATAAAACACTAATATGATATGAACTAGAATTTAAAACACTAATGTGAAATGGACTAGAATGTAAAACACTAATATGATATTAACTAGAATTTAAAACAATAATGTGAAATGAACTAGAATGTAAAACACTAATAAGAGGTGATATGAACTAGAATGTAAAACACTAATATGATATGAACTAGAATGTAAAACACTAATGTGATGTGATATGAACTAGAATGTAAAACACTAATGTGATATGAACTAGAATGTAAAACACTAATGTGATATGAACTAGAATGTAAAACACTGATATGATATGACCTAGAATGTAAAACACTAATGTGATATGATATGAACTGCAATGTAAAACACTACTATGATGTGATATGAACTGGAATGTAAAACACTAATGTGATATGAACTAGAATGTAAAACACGAATATGATATGAACTAGAATGTAAAACATTAATGTGATGTGATATGAACTAGAATGTAAAACACTAATATGATATGAAATGAAATGTAAAACACTAATGTGATATGAACTAGAATGTAAAACACTAATGTGATATGAACTAGAATGTAAAACACTAATGTGATATGAACTAGAATGTAAAACACTGATATGATATGGCCAAGAATGTAAAACACAAATGTGATGAGATATGAACTAGAATGTAAAACACTAATGTGATGTGATATGAACTAGAATATAAAACACTAATATGATATGACCTAGAATGTAAAACACTAATGTGATATGAACTGGAATGTAAAATACTAATGTGATGTGATATGAACTAGAATATAAAACACTAATATGATATGACCTACAATGTAAAACACTAATGTGATATGAACTGGAATGTAAAATACTAATATGATATGAACTAGAATGTAAAACACTAATGTGAAATGAACTAGAATGTAAAACACTAATGTGATATGATATGAACTAGAATGTAAAACACTAATGTGATATGAACTAGAATGTAAAAAACGAATGTGATATGAACTAGAATGTAAAACACTAATGTGATATGATATGAACTAGAATGTAAAACATTAATGTGATATGAACTAGAATGTAAAACACGAATATGATATGAAATGAAATGTAAAACACTAATGTGATGTGATATGAACTAGAATGTAAAACACTAATGTGATATGAACTAGAATGTAAAACACTGATATGATATGGCCAAGAATGTAAAACACAAATGTGATGAGATATGAACTAGAATGTAAAACACTAATGTGATGTGATATGAACTAGAATATAAAACACTAATATGATATGACCTAGAATGTAAAACACTAATGTGATATGAACTGGAATGTAAAATACTAATTTGATGTGATATGAACTAGAATATAAAACACTAATATGATATGACCTAGAATGTAAAATACTAATATGATATGAACTAGAATGTAAAACACTAATGTGATATGATATGAACTAGAATGTAAAACACTAATATGATATGAACTAGAATGTAAAACACTAATGTGATATGATATGAACTAGAATGTAAAACACTAATATGATATGAACTAGAATGTAAAACACTAATGTGATATGATATGACCTAGAATGTAAAACACTAATGTGATATGAACTAGAATGTAAAAAACTAATGTGATATGAACTAGAATGTAAAACACTAATGTGAAATGAACTAGAATGTAAAACACTAATGTGATATGATATGAACTAGAATGTAAAACACTAATGTGATGTGATATGAACTAGAATATAAAACACTAATATGATATGAACTAGAATTTAAAACACTAATGTGAAATGGACTAGAATGTAAAACACTAATATGATATTAACTAGAATTTAAAACAATAATGTGAAATGAACTAGAATGTAAAACACTAATAAGAGGTGATATGAACTAGAATGTAAAACACTAATATGATATGACCTAGAATGTAAAACACTAATGTGATGTGATACGAACTAGAATGTAAACCACTAATGTGATGTGATATGAACTAGAATATAAAACTCTAATATGATATGAACTGGAATGTAAAACACTAATGTGATATGAACAAGAATGTAAAACACGAATGTGATATGATATGGACTAGATGTAAACCACTAATGTGATATGAACTAGAATGTAAAACACTACTATGATGTGATATGAACTGGAATGTAAAACACTAATGTGATATGAACTAGAATGTAAAACACTAATGTGATGTGATATGAACTGGAATGTAAAACACTAATGTGATATGAACTAGAATGTAAAACACTAATGTGATGTGATATGAACTAGAATGTAAAACACTAATATGATATGAACTAGAATGTAAAACACTAATGTGATATGAACTAGAATGTAAAACACTAATGTGATATGAACTAGAATGTAAAACACTGATATGATATGACCTAGAATGTAAAACACTAATGTGATATGAACTAGAATGTAAAACACTGATGTGATGTGATATGAACTAGAATGTAAAACACTAATGTGATATGAACTAGAATGTAAAACACTAATGTGATATGAACTAGAATGTAAAACACTGATATGATATGGCCAAGAATGTAAAACACAAATGCGATGTGATATGAACTAGAATGTAAAACACTAATATGATATGACCTAGAATGTAAAACACTAATGTGATATGAACTAGAATGTAAAACACAGATGTGATGTGATATGAACTAGAATGTAAAACACTAATGTGATGTGATATGAACTAGAATATAAAACACTAATATGATATGAACTAGAATTTAAAACACTAATGTGAAATGGACTAGAATGTAAAACACTAATATGATATGAACTAGAATTTAAAACAATGTGAAATGAACTAGAATGTAAAACACTAATAAGAGGTGATATGAACTAGAATGTAAAACACTAATATGATATGACCTAGAATGTAAAACACTAATGTGATGTGATACGAACTAGAATGTAAACCACTAATGTAATGTGATATGAACTAGAATGTAAAACACGAATGTGATATGAACTAGAATGTAAAAAAGGAATATGATATGAACTAGAATGTAAATCACTAATGTGATATGATATGAACTAGAATGTAAAACACTAATGTGATATGATATGAACTAGAATGTAAAACACTAATATGATATGAACTAGAATGTAAAACACTAATGTGATGAGATGTGAACTAGAATGTAAAACACTAATGTGATGTGATATGAACTAGAATATAAAACACTAATATGATATGACCTAGAATGTAAAACACTAATGTGATATGAACTGGAATGTAAAATACTAATGTGATGTGATATGAACTAGAATATAAAACACTAATATGATATGACCTAGAATGTAAAACACTAATGTGATATGAACTGGAATGTAAAATACTAATATGATGTGAACTAGAATGTAAAACACTAATGTGAAATGAACTAGAATGTAAAACACTAATAAGATGTGCTATGAACTAGAATTTAAAACACTAATGTGATATGAACTAGAATGTAAAACACTAATGTGATATGATATGAACTCGAATGTAAAACACTACTATGATATGACGTAGAATGTAAAACACTAATGTGTTGTGATATGAATTAGAATGTAAATCACTAATGTGTTGTGATATGAACTAGAATGTAAAAAACGAATATGATATGAACTAGAATGTAAAACACTAATGTGATATGATATGAACTAGAATGTAAAACACTAATGTGATATGAACTAGAATGTAAAAAACTAATGTGATATGAACTAGAATGTAAAACACTAATGTGATATGATATGAACTAGAATGTAAAACACTAATATGATATGAACTAGAATGTAAAACACTAATGTGATATGATATGACCTAGAATGTAAAACACTAATGTGATATGAACTAGAATGTAAAACACTAATGTGATATGATATGAACTACAATGTAAAACACTACTATGATGTGATATGAACTGGAATGTAAAACACGAATATGATATGAACTAGAATTTAAAACATTAATGTGATGTGATATGAACTAGAATGTAAAACACGAATATGATATGAACTGGAATGCAAAATACTAATGTGATGTGATATGAACTAGAATATAAAACACTAATATGATATGACCTAGAATGTAAAACACTAATGTGATATGAACTGGAATGTAAAATACTAATATGATGTGAACTAGAATGTAAAACACTAATGTGAAATGAACTAGAATGTAAAACACTAATGTGATATGATATGACCTAGAATGTAAAACACTAATGTGATATGAACTAGAATGTAAAACACTAATGTGATATGATATGACCTAGAATGTAAAACACTAATGTGATATGAACTAGAATGTAAAACACTAATGTGATATGATATGAACTACAATGTAAAACACTACTATGATGTGATATGAACTGGAATGTAAAACACTAATGTGATATGAACTAGAATGTAAAACACGAATATGATATGAAATGAAATGTAAAACACTAATGTGATGTGATATGAACTAGAATTTAAAACATTAATGTGATGTGATATGAACTAGAATGTAAAACACTAATATGATATGAAATGAAATGTAAAACACTAATGTGATGTGATATGAACTAGAATGTAAAACACTAATGTGATATGAACTAGAATGTAAAACACTAATGTGATATGAACTAGAATGTAAAACACTGATATGATATGGCCAAGAATGTAAAACAAATGTGATGAGATATGAACTAGAATGTAAAACACTAATGTGATGTGATATGAACTAGAATATAAAACACTAATATGATATGACCTAGAATGTAAAACACTAATGTGATATGAACTGGAATGTAAAATACTAATGTGATGTGATATGAACTAGAATATAAAACACTAATATGATATGACCTAGAATGTAAAACACTAATGTGATATGAACTGGAATGTAAAATACTAATATGATATGAAATGAAATGTAAAACACTAATGTGATGTGATATGAACTAGAATGTAAAACACTAATGTGATATGAACTAGAATGTAAAACACTAATGTGATATGAACTAGAATGTAAAACACTGATATGATATGGCCAAGAATGTAAAACACAAATGTGATGAGATATGAAATAGAATGTAAAACACTAATGTGATGTGATATGAACTAGAATATAAAACACTAATATGATATGACCTAGAATGTAAAACACTAATGTGATATGAACTGGAATGTAAAATACTAATGTGATGTGATATGAACTAGAATATAAAACACTAATATGATATGACCTAGAATGTAAAACACTAATGTGATATGAACTGGAATGTAAAATACTAATATGATATGAACTAGAATGTAAAACACTAATGTGAAATGAACTAGAATGTAAAACACTAATAAGATGTGCTATGAACTAGAATTTAAAACACTAATGTGATATGAACTAGAATGTAAAACACTAATGTGATATGATATGAACTCGAATGTAAAACACTACTATGATATGACGTAGAATGTAAAACACTAATGTGTTGTGATATGAATTAGAATGTAAATCACTAATGTGTTGTGATATGAACTAGAATGTAAAAAACGAATATGATATGAACTAGAATGTAAAACACTAATGTGATATGATATGAACTAGAATGTAAAACACTAATGTGATATGAACTAGAATGTAAAAAACTAATGTGATATGAACTAGAATGTAAAACACTAATGTGATATGATATGAACTAGAATGTAAAACACTAATATGATATGAACTAGAATGTAAAACACTAATGTGATATGATATGACCTAGAATGTAAAACACTAATGTGATATGAACTAGAATGTAAAACACTAATGTGATATGATATGAACTACAATGTAAAACACTACTATGATGTGATATGAACTGGAATGTAAAACACGAATATGATATGAACTAGAATTTAAAACATTAATGTGATGTGATATGAACTAGAATGTAAAACACGAATATGATATGAACTGGAATGCAAAATACTAATGTGATATGATATGAACTCGAATGTAAAACACTACTATGATATGACGTAGAATGTAAAACACTAATGTGTTGTGATATGAATTAGAATGTAAATCACTAATGTGTTGTGATATGAACTAGAATGTAAAAAACGAATATGATATGAACTAGAATGTAAAACACTAATGTGATATGATATGAACTAGAATGTAAAACACTAATGTGATATGAACTAGAATGTAAAAAACTAATGTGATATGAACTAGAATGTAAAACACTAATGTGATATGATATGAACTAGAATGTAAAACACTAATATGATATGAACTAGAATGTAAAACACTAATGTGATATGATATGACCTAGAATGTAAAACACTAATGTGATATGAACTAGAATGTAAAACACTAATGTGATATGATATGAACTACAATGTAAAACACTACTATGATGTGATATGAACTGGAATGTAAAACACGAATATGATATGAACTAGAATTTAAAACATTAATGTGATGTGATATGAACTAGAATGTAAAACACGAATATGATATGAACTGGAATGCAAAATACTAATGTGATGTGATATGAACTAGAATATAAAACACTAATATGATATGACCTAGAATGTAAAACACTAATGTGATATGAACTGGAATGTAAAATACTAATATGATGTGAACTAGAATGTAAAACACTAATGTGAAATGAACTAGAATGTAAAACACTAATGTGATATGATATGACCTAGAATGTAAAACACTAATGTGATATGAACTAGAATGTAAAACACTAATGTGATATGATATGACCTAGAATGTAAAACACTAATGTGATATGAACTAGAATGTAAAACACTAATGTGATATGATATGAACTACAATGTAAAACACTACTATGATGTGATATGAACTGGAATGTAAAACACTAATGTGATATGAACTAGAATGTAAAACACGAATATGATATGAAATGAAATGTAAAACACTAATGTGATGTGATATGAACTAGAATTTAAAACATTAATGTGATGTGATATGAACTAGAATGTAAAACACTAATATGATATGAAATGAAATGTAAAACACTAATGTGATGTGATATGAACTAGAATGTAAAACACTATTGTGATATGAACTAGAATGTAAAACACTAATGTGATATGAACTAGAATGTAAAACACTGATATGATATGGCCAAGAATGTAAAACAAATGTGATGAGATATGAACTAGAATGTAAAACACTAATGTGATGTGATATGAACTAGAATATAAAACACTAATATGATATGACCTAGAATGTAAAACACTAATGTGATATGAACTGGAATGTAAAATACTAATGTGATGTGATATGAACTAGAATATAAAACACTAATATGATATGACCTAGAATGTAAAACACTAATGTGATATGAACTGGAATGTAAAATACTAATATGATATGAAATGAAATGTAAAACACTAATGTGATGTGATATGAACTAGAATGTAAAACACTAATGTGATATGAACTAGAATGTAAAACACTAATGTGATATGAACTAGAATGTAAAACACTGATATGATATGGCCAAGAATGTAAAACACAAATGTGATGAGATATGAAATAGAATGTAAAACACTAATGTGATGTGATATGAACTAGAATATAAAACACTAATATGATATGACCTAGAATGTAAAACACTAATGTGATATGAACTGGAATGTAAAATACTAATGTGATGTGATATGAACTAGAATATAAAACACTAATATGATATGACCTAGAATGTAAAACACTAATGTGATATGAACTGGAATGTAAAATACTAATATGATATGAACTAGAATGTAAAACACTAATGTGAAATGAACTAGAATGTAAAACACTAATGTGATATGATATGAACTAGAATGTAAAACACTAATATGATATGAACTAGAATGTAAAACGCTAATGTGATATGATATGAACTAGAATGTAAAACACTACTATGATATGAGGTAGAATGTAAAAACACTAATGTGTTGTGATATGAACTAGAATGTAAAACACGAATATGATATGAACTAGAATGTAAAACACTAATGTGATATGATATGAACTAGAATGTAAAACACTAATATGATATGAACTAGAATGTAAAACACTAATGTGATATGATATGAACTAGAATGTAAAACACTACTATGATGTGATATGAACTAGATGTAAAACACTTATATGATATGACCTAGAATGTAAAACACTAATGTGATATGAACTGGAATGTAAAACACTAATGTGATATGAACTAGAATGTAAAACACTAATGTGATATGATATGAACTACAATGTAAAACACTACTATGATGTGATATGAACTGGAATGTAAAACACTAATGTGATATGAACTAGAATTTAAAACATTAATGTGATGTGATATGAACTAGAATGTAAAACACTAATGTGATATGAACAAGAATGTAAAACACTGATATGATATGGCCAAGAATGTAAAACACAAATGTGATGAGATATGAACTAGAATGTAAAACAATAATATGATATGAACTCGAATGTAAAACACTAATGTGATATGAAATGAACTTGAATGTAAAACTCTAAAATGATATGAACTGGAATGTAAAACACTAATGTGATATGAACTAGAATGTAAACCACTAATGTGATATGAACTAGAATGTAAAACACTACTATGATGTGATATGAACTAGAATGTAAAACACTAATGTTATCTGAACTAGAATGTAAAACACTAATGTGATGTGCTATGAACTAGAATGTAAAACACTAATATGATATGAACTAGAATGTAAAACACTAATGTGATATGAACTAGAATGTAAAACACTAATGTGATATGAACTAGAATGTAAAACACTAATGTGATATGAACTAGAATGTAAAACACGAATGTGATATGATATGAACTAGATGTAAACCACTAATGTGATATGAACTAGAATGTAAAACACTACTATGATGTGATATGAACTGGAATGTAAAACACTAATGTGATATGAACTAGAATGTAAAACACTAATGTGATGTGATATGAACTAGAATGTAAAACACTAATATGATATGAACTAGAATGTAAAACACTAATGTGATACGAACTAGAATGTAAACCACTAATGTGATGTGATATGAACTAGAATATAAAACTCTAATATGATATGAACTGGAATGTAAAACACTAATGTGATATGAACTAGAATGTAAAACACGAATGTGATATGATATGAACTAGATGTAAACCACTAATGTGATATGAACTAGAATGTAAAACACTAATGTGATATGAACTAGAATGTAAAACACTAATGTGATGTGATATGAACTAGAATGTAAAACACTAATATGATATGAACTAGAATGTAAAACACTAATGTGATATGAACTAGAATGTAAAACACTAATGTGATATGAACTAGAATGTAAAACACTGATATGATATGACCTAGAATGTAAAACACTAATGTGAAATGAACTAGAATGTAAAACACTAATGTGATATGATATGAACTAGAATGTAAAACACTAATGTGATGTGATATGAACTAGAATATAAAACACTAATGTGATGTGATATGAACTGGAATGTAAAACACTAATGTGAAATGAACTAGAATGTAAAACACTACTATGATGTGATATGAACTGGAATGTAAAACACTAATGTGATGTGATATGAACTGGAATGTAAAACACTAATGTGATATGAACTAGAATGTAAAACACTAATGTGATATGAACTAGAATGTAAAACACTAATGTGATGTGATATGAACTAGAATGTAAAACACTAATATGATATGAACTAGAATGTAAAACACTAATGTGATATGAACTAGAATGTAAAACACTGATATGATATGACCTAGAATGTAAAACACTAATGTGAAATGAACTAGAATGTAAAACACTAATGTGATATGATATGAACTAGAATGTAAAACACTAATGTGATGTGATATGAACTAGAATATAAAACACTAATATGATATGAACTAGAATTTAAAACACTAATGTGAAATGGACTAGAATGTAAAACACTAATATGATATTAACTAGAATTTAAAACAATAATGTGAAATGAACTAGAATGTAAAACACTAATAAGAGGTGATATGAACTAGAATGTAAAACACTAATAATATATGACCTAGAATGTAAAACACTAATGTGATGTGATACGAACTAGAATGTAAACCACTAATGTGATGTGATATGAACTAGAATATAAAACTCTAATATGATATGAACTGGAATGTAAAACACTAATGTGATATGAACTAGAATGTAAAACACGAATGTGATATGATATGAACTAGATGTAAACCACTAATGTGATATGAACTAGAATGTAAAACACTACTATGATGTGATATGAACTGGAATGTAAAACACTAATGTGATATGAACTAGAATGTAAAACACTAATGTGATGTGATATGAACTGGAATGTAAAACACTAATGTGACATGAACTAGAATGTAAAACACTAATGTGATGTGATATGAACTAGAATGTAAAACACTAATATGATATGAACTAGAATGTAAAACACTAATGTGATGTGATATGAACTAGAATGTAAAACACTAATGTGATATGAACTAGAATGTAAAACACTAATGTGATATGAACTAGAATGTAAAACACTGATATGATATGACCTAGAATGTAAAACACTAATGTGATATGATATGAACTGCAATGTAAAACACTACTATGATGTGATATGAACTGGAATGTAAAACACTAATGTGATATGAACTAGAATGTAAAACACGAATATGATATGAACTAGAATGTAAAACATTAATGTGATGTGATATGAACTAGAATGTAAAACACTAATATGATATGAAATGAAATGTAAACCACTAATGTGATATGAACTAGAATGTAAAACACTACTATGATGTGATATGAACTGGAATGTAAAACACTAATGTGATATGAACTAGAATGTAAAACACTAATGTGATGTGATATGAACTGGAATGTAAAACACTAATGTGACATGAACTAGAATGTAAAACACTAATGTGATGTGATATGAACTAGAATGTAAAACACTAATATGATATGAACTAGAATGTAAAACACTAATGTGATGTGATATGAACTAGAATGTAAAACACTAATGTGATATGAACTAGAATGTAAAACACTAATGTGATATGAACTAGAATGTAAAACACTGATATGATATGACCTAGAATGTAAAACACTAATGTGATATGATATGAACTGCAATGTAAAACACTACTATGATGTGATATGAACTGGAATGTAAAACACTAATGTGATATGAACTAGAATGTAAAACACGAATATGATATGAACTAGAATGTAAAACATTAATGTGATGTGATATGAACTAGAATGTAAAACACTAATATGATATGAAATGAAATGTAAAACACTAATGTGATATGAACTAGAATGTAAAACACTAATGTGATATGAACTAGAATGTAAAACACTAATGTGATATGAACTAGAATGTAAAACACTGATATGATATGGCCAAGAATGTAAAACACAAATGTGATGAGATATGAACTAGAATGTAAAACACTAATGTGATGTGATATGAACTAGAATATAAAACACTAATATGATATGACCTAGAATGTAAAACACTAATGTGATATGAACTGGAATGTAAAATACTAATGTGATGTGATATGAACTAGAATATAAAACACTAATATGATATGACCTACAATGTAAAACACTAATGTGATATGAACTGGAATGTAAAATACTAATATGATATGAACTAGAATGCAAAACACTAATGTGAAATGAACTAGAATGTAAAACACTAATGTGATATGATATGAACTAGAATGTAAAACACTGTGATATGAACTAGAATGTAAAAAACTAATGTGATATGAACTAGAATGTAAAACACTAATGTGATATGATATGAACTACAATGTAAAACACTACTATGATGTGATATGAACTGGAATGTAAAACACTAATGTGATATGAACTAGAATGTAAAACACGAATATGATATGAAATGAAATGTAAAACACTAATGTGATGTGATATGAACTAGAATGTAAAACACTAATGTGATATGAACTAGAATGTAAAACACTGATATGATATGGCCAAGAATGTAAAACACAAATGTGATGAGATATGAACTAGAATGTAAAACACTAATGTGATGTGATATGAACTAGAATATAAAACACTAATATGATATGACCTAGAATGTAAAACACTAATGTGATATGAACTGGAATGTAAAATACTAATGTGATGTGATATGAACTAGAATATAAAACACTAATATGATATGACCTAGAATGTAAAATACTAATATGATATGAACTAGAATGTAAAACACTAATGTGAAATGAACTAGAATGTAAAACACTAATAAGATGTGCTATGAACTAGAATGTAAAACACTAATATGATATGAACTAGAATGTAAAACACTAATGTGATATGATATGAACTAGAATGTAAAACACTACTATGATATGACGTAGAATGTAAAACACTAATGTGTTGTGATATGAACTAGAATGTAAAACACTAATGTGTTGTGATATGAACTAGAATGTAAAACATGAATGTGATATGAACTAGAATGTAAAAAACGAATATGATATGAACTAGAATGTAAAACACTAATGTGATATGATATGAACTAGAATGTAAAACACTAATATGATATGAACTAGAATGTAAAACACTAATGTGATATGATATGACCTAGAATGTAAAACACTAATGTGATATGAACTAGAATGTAAAAAACTAATGTGATATGAACTAGAATGTAAAACACTAATGTGAAATGAACTAGAATGTAAAACACTAATGTGATATGATATGAACTAGAATGTAAAACACTAATGTGATGTGATATGAACTAGAATATAAAACACTAATATGATATGAACTAGAATTTAAAACACTAATGTGAAATGGACTAGAATGTAAAACACTAATATGATATTAACTAGAATTTAAAATAATAATGTGAAATGAACTAGAATGTAAAACACTAATAAGAGGTGATATGAACTAGAATGTAAAACACTAATATGATATGACCTAGAATGTAAAACACTAATGTGATGTGATACGAACTAGAATGTAAACCACTAATGTGATGTGATATGAACTAGAATATAAAACTCTAATATGATATGAACTGGAATGTAAAACACTAATGTGATATGAACTAGAATGTAAAACACGAATGTGATATGATATGAACTAGATGTAAACCACTAATGTGATATGAACTAGAATGTAAAACACTACTATGATGTGATATGAACTGGAATATAAAACACTAATGTGATATGAACTAGAATGTAAAACACTAATGTGATGTGATATGAACTGGAATGTAAAACACTAATGTGATATGAACTAGAATGTAAAACACTAATGTGATGTGATATGAACTAGAATGTAAAACACTAATATGATATGAACTAGAATGTAAAACACTAATGTGATATGAACTAGAATGTAAAACACTAATGTGATATGAACTAGAATGTAAAACACTGATATGATATGACCTAGAATGTAAAACACTAATGTGATATGAACTAGAATGTAAAACACTGATGTGATGTGATATGAACTAGAATGTAAAACACTAATGTGATATGAACTAGAATGTAAAACACTAATGTGATATGAACTAGAATGTAAAACACTGATATGATATGGCCAAGAATGTAAAACACAAATGCGATGTGATATGAACTAGAATGTAAAACACTAATGTGATATGAACTAGAATGTAAAACACTAATATGATATGACCTAGAATGTAAAACACTAATGTGATATGAACTAGAATGTAAAACACAGATGTGATGTGATATGAACTAGAATGTAAAACACTAATGTGATGTGATATGAACTAGAATATAAAACACTAATATGATATGAACTAGAATTTAAAACAATGTGAAATGAACTAGAATGTAAAACACTAATAAGAGGTGATATGAACTAGAATGTAAAACACTAATATGATATGACCTAGAATGTAAAACACTAATGTGATGTGATACGAACTAGAATGTAAACCACTAATGTAATGTGATATGAACTAGAATGTAAAACACGAATGTGATATGAACTAGAATGTAAAAAAGGAATATGATATGAACTAGAATGTAAATCACTAATGTGATATGATATGAACTAGAATGTAAAACACTAATGTGATATGATATGAACTAGAATGTAAAACACTAATATGATATGAACTAGAATGTAAAACACTAATGTGATGTGATATGAACTAGAATATAAAACACTAATATGATATGACCTAGAATGTAAAACACTAATGTGATATGAACTGGAATGTAAAATACTAATGTGATGTGATATGAACTAGAATATAAAACACTAATATGATATGACCTAGAATGTAAAACACTAATGTGATATGAACTGGAATGTAAAATACTAATATGATGTGAACTAGAATGTAAAACACTAATGTGAAATGAACTAGAATGTAAAACACTAATAAGATGTGCTATGAACTAGAATTTAAAACACTAATGTGATATGAACTAGAATGTAAAACACTAATGTGATATGATATGAACTCGAATGTAAAACACTACTATGATATGACGTAGAATGTAAAACACTAATGTGTTGTGATATGAATTAGAATGTAAATCACAAATGTGTTGTGATATGAACTAGAATGTAAAAAACGAATATGATATGAACTAGAATGTAAAACACTAATGTGATATGATATGAACTAGAATGTAAAACACTAATATGATATGAACTAGAATGTAAAACACTAATGTGATATGAAATGACCTAGAATGTAAAACACTAATGTGATATGAACTAGAATGTAAAAAACTAATGTGATATGAACTAGAATGTAAAACACTAATGTGATATGATATGAACTAGAATGTAAAACACTAATATGATATGAACTAGAATGTAAAACACTAATGTGATATGATATGACCTAGAATGTAAAACACTAATGTGATATGAACTAGAATGTAAAACACTAATGTGATATGATATGAACTACAATGTAAAACACTACTATGATGTGATATGAACTGGAATGTAAAACACTAATGTGATATGAACTAGAATGTAAAACACGAATATGATATGAACTAGAATTTAAAACATTAATGTGATGTGATATGAACTAGAATGTAAAACACGAATATGATATGAACTGGAATGCAAAATACTAATGTGATGTGATATGAACTAGAATATAAAACACTAATATGATATGACCTAGAATGTAAAACACTAATGTGATATGAACTGGAATGTAAAATACTAATATGATGTGAACTAGAATGTAAAACACTAATGTGAAATGAACTAGAATGTAAAACACTAATAAGATGTGCTATGAACTAGAATTTAAAACACTAATGTGATATGAACTAGAATGTAAAACACTAATGTGATATGATATGAACTAGAATGTAAAACACTACTATGATATGACGTAGAATGTAAAACACTAATGTGTTGTGATATGAACTAGAATGTAAAAAACGAATATGATATGAACTAGAATGTAAAACACTAATGTGATATGATATGAACTAGAATGTAAAACACTAATATGATATGAACTAGAATGTAAAACACTAATGTGATATGAACTAGAATGTAAAACACTAATGTGATATGAACAAGAATGTAAAACACTGATATGATATGGCCAAGAATGTAAAACACAAATGTGATGAGATATGAACTAGAATGTAAAACAATAATATGATATGAACTCGAATGTAAAACACTAATGTGATATGATATGAACTGGAATGTAAAACACTAATGTGATATGAACTAGAATGTAAACCACTAATGTGATATGAACTAGAATGTAAAACACTACTATGATGTGATATGAACTAGAATGTAAAACACTAATGTTATCTGAACTAGAATGTAAAACACTAATGTGATGTGCTATGAACTAGAATGTAAAACACTAATATGATATGAACTAGAATGTAAAACACTAATGTGATATGAACTAGAATGTAAAACACTAATGTGATATGAACTAGAATGTAAAACACTAATGTGATATGAACTAGAATGTAAAACACTAATGTGACATGACCTAGAATGTAAAACACTAATGTGACATGACCTAGAATGTAAAACACTAATGTGATATGAACTAGAATGTAAAACACTAATGTGATATGAACTAGAATGTAAAACACTGATGTGATGTGATATGAACTAGAATGTAAAACACTAATGTGATATGAACTAGAATGTAAAACACTAATGTGATATGAACTAGAATGTAAAACACTAATGTGATATGAACTAGAATGTAAAACACTAATGTGATGTGATATGAACTAGAATATAAAACACTAATATGATATGAACTAGAATTTAAAACACTAATGTGAAATGGACTAGAATGTAAAACACTAATATGATATGAACTAGAATGTAAAACACTAATAAGAGGTGATATGAACTAGAATGCAAAACACTAATATGATATGAACTAGAATGTAACACACTAATGTGATATGATATGAACTAGAATGTAAAACACTAATGTGATGTGATATGAACTAGAATGTAAAACACTAATATGATATGGCCAAGAATGTAAAACACAAATGCGATGTGATATGAACTAGAATGTAAAACACTAATGTGATGTGATATGAACTAGAATATAAAACACTAATATGATATGAACTAGAATGTAAAACACTAATGTTATATGATATGAACTAGAATGTAAAACACTACTATGATGTGATTTGAACTAGAATGTAAAACACTAATATGATATGACCTAGAATGTAAAATACTAATGTGATGTGATACGAACTAGAATGTAAAACACTAATGTGAAGTGATATGAACTAGAATGTAAAACACTAATATGATGTGATACGAACTAGAATGTAAAACACTAATGTGATATGAACTAGAATGTAAAACACTAATGTGATATGAACTAGAATGTAAAACACTAATGTGACATGAACTAGAATGTAAAACACTAATGTGATATGAACTAGAATGTAAACCACTAATGTGATATGAACTAGAACGTAAAACACTACTATGATGTGATATGAACTGGAATGTAAAACACTAATGTGATATGAACTAGAATGTAAAACACTAATGTGATGTGATATGAACTAGAATGTAAAACACAAATGCGATGTGATATGAACTAGAATGTAAAACACTAATGTGATGTGATATGAACTAGAATATAAAACACTAATATGATATGAACTAGAATGTAAAACACTAATGTGATATGATATGAACTAGAATGTAAAACACTAATGTGATATGATATGAACTAGAATGTAAAACACTACTATGATGTGATTTGAACTAGAATGTAAAACACTAATATGATATGACCTAGAATGTAAAATACTAATGTGATGTGATACGAACTAGAATGTAAAACACTAATGTGAAGTGATATGAACTAGAATGTAAAACACTACTATGATGTGATACGAACTAGAATTTAAAACACTAATGTGATATGAACTAGAATGTAAAACACTAATGTGATATGAACTAGAATGTAAAACACTAAAGTGACATGAACTAGAATGTAAAACACTAATATGATATGACCTAGAATGTAAAATACTAATGTGATGTGATACGAACTAGAATGTAAAACACTAATGTGAAGTGATACGAACTAGAATATAAAACTCTAATATGATATGAACTGGAATGTAAAACACTAATGTGATATGACCTAGAATGTAAAACACGAATGTGTTGTGATATGAATTGGAATGTAAAACACTAATGTGATATGAACTAGAATGTAAAACACTAATGTGACATGAACTAGAATGTAAAACACTAATGTGACATGAACTAGAATGTAAAACACTAATATGATATGACCTAGAATGTAAAACACTAATGTGATATGAACTGGAATGTAAAACACAAATGTGATGTGATATGAACTAGAATGTAAAACACTAATGTGATGTGATATGAACTAGAATGTAAAACACTAATATGATATGAACTAGAATGTAAAACACTAATATGATATGACCTAGAATGTAAAACACTAATGTGATATGAACTAGAATGTAAAACACAAATGTGATGTGATATGAACTAGAATGTAAAACACTAATGTGATGTGATATGAACTAGAATATAAAACACTAATATGATATGAACTTGAATGTAAAACACTAATGTGATATGAATGTAAAATACTAATATGAAATTAAATGGAATTTTAAACACTCGTGATATGAACTAGAATGTAAAACACTAATGTGATGTGATATGAACTAGAATGTTAAACACTAATATTTTATGACCTAGAATGTAAAACACTAACGTGATGTGATATGAACTAGAATATAAAACTCTAATATGATATGAACTAGAATGTAAAACACTAATGTGATGTATATGTATCAATTAGAATGTAAAACACTAATGTGAAATGAACTAGAATGTAAAACACTAATAGGATATGAACTAGAATGTAAAACACTAATGTGATATGAGTCAATGTGGAGGCTATATACAGGGGGTACCACTACAGAGTCAATGTGGGGCCTATATACAGGGGGTACCAGTACAGAGTCAATGTGGAGGCTATATACAGGGGGTACAAGTACAGAGTCAATGTGGAGGCTATATACAGGGGGTACCAGTACAGAGTCAATGTGTGGGGGTACAGGTTAGTAATGAGGCTATATACAGGGGGTACCAGTACAGAGTCAATGTGTGGGGGTACAAGTTAGTCAAGGTCATTTGTACATGTAGGTAGGGGTAAAGTGACTACACATAGATAATAAACAGTGAGTAGCAGCAGTGTAAAAACAAATGGGGAGGAGGGGGAGTAAATGTAAATAGTCCAGGTGGCCATTTGATTAGTTGTTCAGCAGTTTTATGGCTTGGGGGTAGAGGCTGGTAATGTTTACAAATCTTGCATTACTCATGTCAATTGTATATACTGCATTCTAGACTATCAATTGCATCTTAGCCTATGCCGCTTTGTCATTGCTCATCCAGATATTTATATGTATATATTGTTATTCCATTCCTTTACTTATATTTGTGTGTATTAAGTATTTGTTGTGGAATGTATGTATATCAAATCAAATTTTATTTGTCACATACACATGGTTAGCAGATGTTAATATGAGTGTAGCGAAATACTTGTGCTTCTAGTTCCGACAATGCAGTAATAACCAACAAGTAATCTAACTAACAATTCCAAAACTACTGTCTTATACACAGTGTAAGGGGATAAAGAATATGTACATAAGGATATATGAATGAGTGATAGTACAGAGCAGCATAGGCAAGATACAGTAGATGGTATCGAGTACAGTATATACCTCCTGAGGTTGAAGAGGCGATGCTGACATGAACTAGAATGTAAAACACTAATATGATATGACCTAGAATGTAAAACACTAATGTGATATGAACTGGAATGTAAAACACAAATGTGATGTGATATGAACTAGAATGTAAAACACTAATGTGATATGATATGAACTAGAATGTAAAACACTAATATGATATGAACTAGAATGTAAAACACTAATGTGATATGAAATGACCTAGAATGTAAAACACTAATGTGATATGAACTAGAATGTAAAAAACTAATGTGATATGAACTAGAATGTAAAACACTAATGTGATATGATATGAATTAGAATGTAAAACACTAATATGATATGAACTAGAATGTAAAACACTAATGTGATATGATATGACCTAGAATGTAAAACACTAATGTGATATGATATGAACTACAATGTAAAACACTACTATGATGTGATATGAACTGGAATGTAAAACACTGATATGATATGGCCAAGAATGTAAAACACAAATGTGATGAGATATGAACTAGAATGTAAAACACTAATGTGATGTGATATGAACTAGAATGTAAAACACTAATATGATATGACCTAGAATGTAAAAAACTAATGTGATATGAACTAGAATGTAAAACACTAATGTGATATGATATGAATTAGAATGTAAAACACTAATATGATATGAACTAGAATGTAAAACACTAATGTGATATGATATGACCTAGAATGTAAAACACTAATGTGATATGATATGAACTACAATGTAAAACACTACTATGATGTGATATGAACTGGAATGTAAAACACTGATATGATATGGCCAAGAATGTAAAACACAAATGTGATGAGATATGACCTAGAATGTAAAACACTAATATGATATGACCTAGAATGTAAAACACTAATATGATATGAGGTAGAATGTAAAAACACTAATGTGTTGTGATATGAACTAGAATGTAAAACACGAATATGATATGAACTAGAATGTAAAACACTAATGTGATATGATATGAACTAGAATGTAAAACACTAATATGATATGAACTAGAATGTAAAATACTACTATGATGTGATATGAACTAGATGTAAAACACTTATATGATATGACCTAGAATGTAAAACACTAATGTGATATGAACTAGAATGTAAAAAACTAATGTGATATGAACTAGAATGTAAAACACTAATGTGATATGATATGAACTACAATGTAAAACACTACTATGATGTGATATGAACTGGAATGTAAAACACTAATGTGATATGAACTAGAATGTAAAACACTAATGTGATATGATATGAACTACAATGTAAAACACTACTATGATGTGATATGAACTGGAATGTAAAACACTAATGTGATATGAACTAGAATTTAAAACATTAATGTGATGTGATATGAACTCGAATGTAAAACACTAATGTGATGTGATATGAACTAGAATGTAAAACACTAATGTGATATGAACTAGAATGTAAAACACTAATGTGATATGAACAAGAATGTAAAACACTGATATGATATGGCCAAGAATGTAAAACACAAATGTGATGAGATATGAACTAGAATGTAAAACAATAATATGATATGAACTCGAATGTAAAACACTAATGTGATATGAACTAGAATGTAAAACACGAATGTGATATGATATGAACTAGATGTAAAACACTAATGTGATATGAACTAGAATGTAAACCACTAATGTGATATGAACTAGAATGTAAAACACTACTATGATGTGATATGAACTGGAATGTAAAACACTAATATTATCTGAACTAGAATGTAAAACACTAATGTGATGTGCTATGAACTAGAATGTAAAACACTAATATGATATGAACTAGAATGTAAAACACTAATGTGATATGAACTAGAATGTAAAACACTAATGTGATATGAACTAGAATGTAAAACACTAATGTGATATGAACTAGAATGTAAAACACTAATGTGATATGACCTAGAATGTAAAACACTAATGTGATATGAACTAGAATGTAAAACACTGATGTGATGTGATATGAACTAGAATGTAAAACACTAATGTGATATGAACTAGAATGTAAAACACTAATGTGATATGAACTAGAATGTAAAACACTAATGTGATATGAACTAGAATGTAAAACACTAATGTGATGTGATATGAACTAGAATATAAAACACTAATATGATATGAACTAGAATTTAAAACACTAATGTGAAATGGACTAGAATGTAAAACACTAATATGATATGAACTAGAATGTAAAACACTAATAAGAGGTGATATGAACTAGAATGCAAAACACTAATATGATATGAACTAGAATGTAACACACTAATGTGATATGAACTAGAATGTAAAACACTAATGTGATATGAACTAGAATGTAAAACACTAATGTGATATGAACTAGAATGTAAAACACTAATGTGATGTGCTATGAACTAGAATGTAAAACACTAATATGATATGAACTAGAATGTAAAACACTAATGTGATATGAACTAGAATGTAAAACACTAATGTGATATGAACTAGAATGTAAAACACTAATGTGATATGAACTAGAATGTAAAACACTAATATGACATGACCTAGAATGTAAAACACTAATGTGATATGAACTAGAATGTAAAACACTGATGTGATGTGATATGAACTAGAATGTAAAACACTAATGTGATATGAACTAGAATGTAAAACACTAATGTGATATGAACTAGAATGTAAAACACTAATGTGATATGAACTAGAATGTAAAACACTAATGTGATGTGATATGAACTAGAATATAAAACACTAATATGATATGAACTAGAATTTAAAACACTAATGTGAAATGGACTAGAATGTAAAACACTAATATGATATGAACTAGAATGTAAAACACTAATAAGAGGTGATATGAACTAGAATGCAAAACACTAATATGATATGAACTAGAATGTAACACACTAATGTGATATGATATGAACTAGAATGTAAAACACTAACGTGATATGATATGAACTAGAATGTAAAACACTACTGTGATGTGATATGAACTAGAATATAAAACTCTAATATGATATGAACTGGAATGTAAAACACTAATGTGATATGAACTAGAATGTAAAACACGAATGTGATATGACATGAACTAGATGTAAAACACTAATGTGATATGAACTAGAATGTAAACCACTAATGTGATATGAACTAGAACGTAAAACACTACTATGATGTGATATGAACTGGAATGTAAAACACTAATGTGATATGAACTAGAATGTAAAACACTAATGTGATGTGATATGAACTAGAATGTAAAACACTAATATGATATGAACTAGAATGTAAAACACTAATGTGATATGAACTAGAATGTAAAACACTAATATGATATGACCTAGAATGTAAAACACTAATGTGATATGAACTAGAATGTAAAACACTGATATGATATGGCCAAGAATGTAAAACACAAATGCGATGTGATATGAACTAGAATGTAAAACACTAATGTGATGTGATATGAACTAGAATATAAAACACTAATATGATATGAACTAGAATGTAAAACACTAATGTTATATGATATGAACTAGAATGTAAAACACTACTATGATGTGATTTGAACTAGAATGTAAAACACTAATATGATATGACCTAGAATGTAAAATACTAATGTGATGTGATACGAACTAGAATGTAAAACACTAATGTGAAGTGATATGAACTAGAATGTAAAACACTACTATGATGTAATACGAACTAGAATGTAAAACACTAATGTGATATGAACTAGAATGTAAAACACTAATGTGATATGAACTAGAATGTAAAACACTAATGTGACATGAACTAGAATGTAAAACACTAATGTGATATGAACTAGAATGTAAACCACTAATGTGATATGAACTAGAACGTAAAACACTACTATGATGTGATATGAACTGGAATGTAAAACACTAATGTGATATGAACTAGAATGTAAAACACTAATGTGATGTGATATGAACTAGAATGTAAAACACAAATGCGATGTGATATGAACTAGAATATAAAACACTAATATGATATGAACTAGAATGTAAAACACTAATGTGATATTATATGAACTAGAATGTAAAACACTACTATGATGTGATACGAACTAGAATTTAAAACACTAATGTGATATGAACTAGAATGTAAAACACTAATGTGATATGAACTAGAATGTAAAACACTAAAGTGACATGAACTAGAATGTAAAACACTAATATGATATGACCTAGAATGTAAAACACTAATGTGATATGAACTGGAATGTAAAACACTAATGTGATGTGATATGAACTAGAATATAAAACACTAATATGATATGAACTAGAATGTAAAACACTAATGTTATATGATATGAACTAGAATGTAAAACACTACTATGATGTGATTTGAACTAGAATGTAAAACACTAATATGATATGACCTAGAATGTAAAATACTAATGTGATGTGATACGAACTAGAATGTAAAACACTAATGTGAAGTGATACGAACTAGAATATAAAACTCTAATATGATATGAACTGGAATGTAAAACACTAATGTGATATGACCTAGAATGTAAAACACGAATGTGTTGTGATATGAATTGGAATGTAAAACACTAATGTGATATGAACTAGAATGTAAAACACTAATGTGACATGAACTAGAATGTAAAACACTAATGTGACATGAACTAGAATGTAAAACACTAATGTGATATGAACTGGAATGTAAAACACAAATGTGATGTGATATGAACTAGAATGTAAAACACTAATATGATATGAACTAGAATCTAAAACACTAATATGATATGACCTAGAATGTAAAACACTAATGTGATATGAACTAGAATGTAAAACACAAATGTGATGTGATATGAACTAGAATGTAAAACACTAATGTGATGTGATATGAACTAGAATATAAAACACTAATATGATATGAACTTGAATGTAAAACACTAATTTGATATGAATGTAAAATACTAATATGAAATTAAATGGAATTTTAAACACTCGTGATATGAACTAGAATGTAAAACACTAATGTGATGTGATATGAACTAGAATGTTAAACACTAATATTTTATGACCTAGAATGTAAAACACTAACGTGATGTGATATGAACTAGAATGTAAAACACTAATGTGATGTGATATGAACTAGAATATAAAACACTAATATGATATGAACTAGAATGTAAAACACTAATGTTATATGATATGAACTAGAATGTAAAACACTAATATGATATGACCTAGAATGTAAAACACTAATATGATATGACCTAGAATGTAAAATACTAATGTGATGTGATACGAACTAGAATGTAAAACACTACTGTGAAGTGATATGAACTAGAATGTAAAACACTACTATGATGTGATACGAACTAGAATGTAAAACACTAATGTGATATGAACTAGAATGTAAAACACTAATGTGACATGAACTAGAATGTAAAACACTAATGTGACATGAACTAGAATGTAAAACACTAATGTGATATGAACTAGAATGTAAACCACTAATGTGATATGAACTAGAACGTAAAACACTACTATGATGTGATATGAACTGGAATGTAAAACACTAATGTGATATGAACTAGAATGTAAAACACTAATGTGATGTGATATGAACTAGAATGTAAAACACAAATGCGATGTGATATGAACTAGAATATAAAACACTAATATGATATGAACTAGAATGTAAAACACTAATGTGATATGATATGAACTAGAATGTAAAACACTAATGTGATATGATATGAACTAGAATGTAAAACACTACTATGATGTGATTTGAACTAGAATGTAAAACACTAATATGATATGACCTAGAATGTAAAATACTAATGTGATGTGATACGAACTAGAATGTAAAACACTAATGTGAAGTGATATGAACTAGAATGTAAAACACTAATGTGACATGAACTAGAATGTAAAACACTAATGTGACATGAACTAGAATGTAAAACACTAATGTGACATGAACTAGAATGTAAAACACTAATGTGATATGAACTAGAATGTAAACCACTAATGTGATATGAACTAGAACGTAAAACACTACTATGATGTGATATGAACTGGAATGTAAAACACTAATGTGATATGAACTAGAATGTAAAACACTAATGTGATGTGATATGAACTAGAATGTAAAACACAAATGCGATGTGATATGAACTAGAATATAAAACACTAATATGATATGAACTAGAATGTAAAACACTAATGTGATATGATATGAACTAGAATGTAAAACACTAATGTGATATGATATGAACTAGAATGTAAAACACTACTATGATGTGATTTGAACTAGAATGTAAAACACTAATATGATATGACCTAGAATGTAAAATACTAATGTGATGTGATACGAACTAGAATGTAAAACACTAATGTGAAGTGATATGAACTAGAATGTAAAACACTACTATGATGTGATACGAACTAGAATTTAAAACACTAATGTGATATGAACTAGAATGTAAAACACTAATGTGATATGAACTAGAATGTAAAACACTAAAGTGACATGAACTAGAATGTAAAACACTAATATGATATGACCTAGAATGTAAAACACTAATGTGATATGAACTGGAATGTAAAACACTAATGTGATGTGATATGAACTAGAATATAAAACACTAATATGATATGAACTAGAATGTAAAACACTAATGTTATATGATATGAACTAGAATGTAAAACACTACTATGATGTGATTTGAACTAGAATGTAAAACACTAATATGATATGACCTAGAATGTAAAATACTAATGTGATGTGATACGAACTAGAATGTAAAACACTAATGTGAAGTGATATGAACTAGAATGTAAAACACTACTATGATGTGATACGAACTAGAATGTAAAACACTAATGTGATATGAACTAGAATGTAAAACACTAATGTGATATGAACTAGAATGTAAAACACTAATGTGACATGAACTAGAATGTAAAACACTAATGTGATATGAACTAGAATGTAAACCACTAATGTGATATGAACTAGAACGTAAAACACTACTATGATGTGATATGAACTGGAATGTAAAACACTAATGTGATATGATATGAACTAGAATGTAAAACACTACTATGATGTGATTTGAAATAGAATGTAAAACACTAATATGATATGACCTAGAATGTAAAATACTAATGTGATGTGATACGAACTAGAATGTAAAACACTAATGTGAAGTGATACGAACTAGAATATAAAACTCTAATATGATATGAACTGGAATGTAAAACACTAATGTGATATGACCTAGAATGTAAAACACGAATGTGTTGTGATATGAATTGGAATGTAAAACACTAATGTGATATGAACTAGAATGTAAAACACTAATGTGACATGAACTAGAATGTAAAACACTAATGTGACTTGAACTAGAATGTAAAACACTAATATGATATGACCTAGAATGTAAAACACTAATGTGATATGAACTGGAATGTAAAACACAAATGTGATGTGATATGAACTAGAATGTAAAACACTAATGTGATGTGATATGAACTAGAATGTAAAACACTAATATGATATGAACTAGAATGTAAAACACTAATATGATATGACCTAGAATGTAAAACACTAATGTGATATGAACTAGAATGTAAAACACAAATGTGATGTGATATGAACTAGAATGTAAAACACTAATGTGATGTGATATGAACTAGAATATAAAACACTAATATGATATGAACTTGAATGTAAAACACTAATGTGATATGAATGTAAAATACTAATATGAAATTAAATGGAATTTTAAACACTCGTGATATGAACTAGAATGTAAAACACTAATGTGATGTGATATGAACTAGAATGTTAAACACTAATATTTTATGACCTAGAATGTAAAACACTAACGTGATGTGATATGAACTAGAATATAAAACTCTAATATGATATGAACTAGAATGTAAAACACTAATGTGATGTATATGTATCAATTAGAATGTAAAACACTAATGTGAAATGAACTAGAATGTAAAACACTAATAGGATATGAACTAGAATGTAAAACACTAATGTGATATGAGTCAATGTGGAGGCTATATACAGGGGGTACCACTACAGAGTCAATGTGGGGCCTATATACAGGGGGTACCAGTACAGAGTCAATGTGGAGGCTATATACAGGGGGTACCAGTACAGAGTCAATGTGGAGGCTATATACAGGGGGTACCAGTACAGAGTCAATGTGTGGGGGTACAGGTTAGTAATGAGGCTATATACAGGGGGTACCAGTACAGAGTCAATGTGTGGGGGTACAAGTTAGTCAAGGTCATTTGTACATGTAGGTAGGGGTAAAGTGACTACACATAGATAATAAACAGTGAGTAGCAGCAGTGTAAAAACAAATGGGGAGGAGGGGGAGTAAATGTAAATAGTCCAGGTGGCCATTTGATTAGTTGTTCAGCAGTTTTATGGCTTGGGGGTAGAGGCTGGTAATGTTTACAAATCTTGCATTACTCATGTCAATTGTATATACTGCATTCTAGACTATCAATTGCATCTTAGCCTATGCCGCTTTGTCATTGCTCATCCAGATATTTATATGTATATATTGTTATTCCATTCCTTTACTTATATTTGTGTGTATTAAGTATTTGTTGTGGAATGTATGTATATCAAATCAAATTTTATTTGTCACATACACATGGTTAGCAGATGTTAATATGAGTGTAGCGAAATACTTGTGCTTCTAGTTCCGACAATGCAGTAATAACCAACAAGTAATCTAACTAACAATTCCAAAACTACTGTCTTATACACAGTGTAAGGGGATAAAGAATATGTACATAAGGATATATGAATGAGTGATAGTACAGAGCAGCATAGGCAAGATACAGTAGATGGTATCGAGTACAGTATATACCTCCTGAGGTTGAAGAGGCGCTGCTGCGCCTTCTTCAGGATGCTGTCTGTGTGGGTGGACCAATTCAGTTTGTCTGTGATGTGTATGCCGAGGAACTTAAAACTTACCACCCTCTACTGTTCCATCGATGTGGACAGGGGGGTGTTCCCTCTGCTGTTTCCTGAAGTCCACAATCATCTCCTTAGTTTTGTTGACGTTGAGTGTGAGGTTATTTTCCAGACACTACACTCAGAGGGCCCTCACCTCCTCCCTGTAGGCCGTCTCGTCGTTGTTGGTAATCAAGCCTACCACGGTTGTGTCGTCCGCAAACTTGATGATTGAGTTGGAGGCGTGCGTGGCCACGCAGTCGTGGGTGAACAGGGAGTACAGGAGAGGGTTCAGAACGTACCCTTGTGGGGCCCCAGTGTTGAGGATCAGCGGGGTGGAGATGTTGTTGCCTACCCTCACCACCTGGGGGCGGCCCGTCAGGAAGTCCAGTCCCCAGTTGCACAGGGCGGGGTCGAGACCCAGGGTCTCGAGCTTGATGACGAGCTTGGATGGTACAATGGTGTTAAATGCCGAGCTGAAGTTGATGAACAGCATTCTCACATAGGTATTCCTCTTGTCCAGATGGGTTAGGGCAGTGTGCAGTGTGGTTGAGATTACATCGTCTGTGGACCTATTTGGGCGGTAAGCAAATTGGAGTGGGTCTAGGGTGTCAGGTAGGGTGGAGGTGATATGGTCCTTGACTAGTCTCTCAAAGCACTTCATGATGACGAAAGTGAGTGTTACGGGGCGGTAGTCATTTAGCTCAGTTACCTTAGCTTTCTTGGGAACAGGAACAATGGTGGCCCTCTTGAAGCATGTGGGAACAGCAGACTGGTATAGGGATTGGTTGAATATGTCCGTAAACACACCTGCCATGCTCTGAGGGCGCGGCTGGGGATGCCGTCTGTGCCTGCAGCCTTGCGAGGTTTAAGACGTTTAAATGTTTTACTCACCTCGGCTGCAGTGAAGGAGAGTCCGCATGTTTTCGTGTCAGTGGCACTGTATTGTCCTCAAAGCGGGCAAAAAAGTTATTTAGTCTGCCTGGGAGCAAGACATCCTGGTCCGTGTCTGGGCTGGTTTTCTTTTTGCAGTCCGTGATTGACTGTTGACCCTGCCACATACCTCTTGTGTCTGAGCCGTTGAATTGAGATTCTACTTTGTCTCTATACTGACGCTTAGCTTGTTTGATAGCCTTGCGGAGGGAATAGATGCACTGTTTGTATTCGGTCATGTTTCCAGTCACCTTGCCCTGATTAAAAGCAGTGGTTTGCGCTTTCAGTTTCACGCGAATGCTGCCATCAATCCACGGTTTCTGGTTTGGGAATGTTTTAATCGTTGCTATGGGAACGACATCTTCAACGCACGTTCTAATGAACTCACACAGCGTATTCGTCAATTTTGTTGTCTGACGCAATATGAAACATATCCCAGTCCACGTGATGGAAGCAGTCTTGGAGTGTGGAATCAGCTTGGTCGGACCAGCGTTGGACAGACCTCAGCGTGGGAGCTTCTTGTTTTAGTTTCTGTCTGTAGGCAGGGATCAGCAAAATGGAGTCGTGGTCAGCTTTTCCGAAAGGAGGGCGGGGCAGGGCCTTATATGCGTCGCTGAAGTTAGAATAGCAATGATCCAAGGTTTTGCCAGCCCTGGTTGCGCAATCGATATGCTGATACAATTTAGGGAGTCTTGTTTTCAGATTAGCCTTGTTAAAATCCCCAGCTACAATGAATGCAGCCTCAGGATGCATGGATTCCAGTTTGCCAAGAGTTAAAGTTCGTTCAGAGCCATCGATGTGTCTGCTTGGGGGGGAATATATACGGCTGTGATTATAATCGAAGAGAATTCTCTTCGTAGATAATGCGGTCGACATTTGATTGTGAGGAATTCTAAAATCAGGTGAACAGAAGGATTTGAGTTCCTGTATGTTTCTGTGATCACACCACGTCTCGTTAGCCATAAGGCATACGCCCCCGCCCCTCTTCTTACCAGAAAGATGTTTGTTTCTGTCGGCGCGATGTATGGAGAAACCCGCTGGCTGCACCGACTCCGATAGCGTCTCTCCAGTGAGCCATGTTTCCGTGAAGCAAAGAACGTTAGTCTCTGATGTCCCTCTGGAATGCTACCCTTGCTCGGATTTCATCAACCTTGTTGTCAAGAGACTGGACATTGGCGAGAAGAATGCTAGGGAGTGGTGCACGATGTGCCCGTCTCCGGAGTCTGACCAGAAGACCGCCTCGTTCCCCTCTTTTACGGAGTCGTTTTTTTTGGGTCGCCGGCTGGTATCCATTCTGTTGTCCTGGGTGAAAGGCAGAACACAGGATCCGCTTCGCGAAAGTCATATTCTTGGTCGTACTGATGGTGAGTTGACGCTGCTCTTATATTCAGTAGTTCTTCTCGACTGTATGTAATGAAACCTAAGATGACCTGGTTAATCACCACCTTCCGGAGACACCTGAAACCCCACCTCTTCAAGGAATACCTAGGATAGGATAAGTAATCCTTCTCACCCCCCCCCTTAAATGATTTAGATGCACTATTGTAAAGTGGCTGTTCCACTGGATGTCAGAAGGTGAATTCACCAATTTGTAAGTCGCTCTGGATAAGAGCGTCTGCTAAATGACTTAAATGTAAAATGTAATGTACTAATGTAAGAAATAACACGTAAAAAAAACAAAAAACTGCATAGTTTCCTAGGAACGCGAAGCGAGGCGGCCATCTCTGTCGGCGCCGGAAGGGCTTGATGCGCCGGAAGGGCTTGATATTACTTAGATATTGCTGCACTGTTGGAACTTGAAGCACAAGCATTTCGCTACACTCACAATGACATCTGCTAACCATGTGTTTGTGACCAATAAAATTTGATTTGATTTGATGTGTTTGCCTTTCCAAATCATGTCCAATAAATGTCATTTACCACAGGTGGACTCCAATCAAGTTGTAGAAACATCTCTGCCATGGTTCCTCTTGGCACCAGAGGGCGGCAGAGACCGCCCTAGAGAATTTTATTGGACTCAGGTTTGTCTTATTTTTTCATGATTGTTTTCCTGTTAAAAGAGGTGTGTTTTCTGTGGTCCTTTGCAGAAGCTTGAATTGTTTACCGTGTGCATTCGTTTCCTGAGTGAGTTTGAGACTTAGTATTTGTTGGTTTTTCAAGTGTACAGTGATCCAGTACCTTATCTCAGTGAAGTATATTTATCCTTAACCACTGATTCCTCATCTGATCTCTTCTCTGCACCTGCGTCCAACCGTACCACATCATCATCTCAAGGATGATCAATGGAAACAGGATGCACCTGAGCTCAATTTTGAATCTCATAGAAAAGGTCCTGAATACTTATGTAAATAAGATATTTCCATTTTATATATATATATATATATATAATGACATCACAATACCCCATAATGACTAAGCCATATGCTTAGTAATTATGGAGTATTGTGATGTCATTATGGGGTATTGTGTGTAGACTGATGAGGACATGTTTTAATTTGATCAATTTTAGAGTAAGACTATAACGTAAAATAAAATGTGGATAAATGGAGGTCTGAATGCTTTCAGATTGAACTGTATGTGCAGGAACAAGTTGGATTGGACAAACATCTAATGAGGGAACATGCAGTTCATCTGAAATATTCTTATGAGAGTTTAAAAACAACTTGTATTTCGTGTTTCCCGTATTAAGAACAAGATTTAAATCAGCAAGGGATTCCTGCATAGCTATAACATCTGACTACAGCTTTGACACAGATCAACAATAGCATACATAAGAGCACATATAAGTACACACACACACACACACAGTTGATGGTATGTGTATTCCTTCCTATTTCCTATAGCACTGTGTGTTTAGTAACATAAGGTAAATGAAATCAGCTGGCAGATGGGTGCTTTACCAGTCAGTTAGCCTCTAGATAATGGAGGCGTTGACTCCATCATAAAATGGATGGCTTGTTTCTACATTCAGCTGTAATAGATCAGCCAGGTTAAATAAATGAACCCCCCCATTTGTCAGCTGGTAATAAATGTCTCCCCTTCACCAAACAGCTCTGTTTGGTCTAATAAACAGAGGGCTGAACGGGTGCTGTGAGAGGGTTACAGCTTAATGAAACGCTCTTTAAATAAACAGAGGGCTGAACGAGTGCTGTGAGAGGGTTACAGCCTGTTTTTCACCTCATCCTGCTCACTGTGATAAGTCGCAAACCAACCAAGCCTGTAATTACAATCTTCCAGAAACCCAGCCAATCTGAGTAGAAATCTCACCATCCAATTACAAGATGTAATAATTTAGCAGTCAAGCTGGTAATGAGGTCTAATACTCATGCATGTGGTAATCCCCCCGGATGCTGACTCTATCAGATGTTCGCTTTGTAATTAGACTGGCACAAAAGCATTATTTCATGTTCAGCAGAAAAATGTGGTTGGTAGGAAGTTAATTTTCTCTCTGCTCTGTGAAGCGTTGACAACATTTTAATGATTTAATCATTACCTCGATCCCGTCTGCCATTGACCCATGTTCCGTTGTGTGTGTGGATACGTTTGCCCATCTAAGAGTCCCTGATACGTAGTAAAGCTGAGCCAGGTAGACACATTTTATATTTCTTAATTATGCAACAATAAAACTATTATGTTAATGACAGGGGAATCTATATTGTAATGCTGCTGTGTCATTTAAAAGCTTTCTGCAACATAAATCACAGTTTTAATTGTAAGTGGTTAACATTTACACATTATCACTGGATTTACCAGTCTATTTTTCTCTCTGTTTCTTTAAAGCTGAAGAGAAAGATCATCCACTGGGAAAGGCTCCTGTAACTGCAGAGCAATGTGACTACAGTCTGTTATACTGTCTGACTATAGTACATTATACTGTCTGACTATAGTACATTATAACGTCTGACTATAGTCTGTAATACTGTCTGACTAAAGTACATTATAACGTCTGACTATAGTCTGTTATACTGTCTGACTAAAGTACATTATAACGTCTGACTATAGTACATTATACTGTCTGACTATAGTACATTATACTGTCTGACCATAGTACATTATACTGTCTGACCATAGTACATTATACTGTCTGACTATAGTACGTTATACTGTCTGACTACAGTCTGTTATACTGTCTGACTAAAGTACATTATAACGTCTGACTATAGTACATTATACTGTCTGACTAAAATACATTATACTGTCTGACTATAGTCTGTTATACTGTCTGACTATAGTACATTATACTGTCTGACTAAAGTACATTATAACGTCTGACTATAGTCTGTTATACTGTCTGACTATAGTACATTATAACGTCTGACTATAGTCTGTTATACTGTCTGACTAAAGTACATTATACTGTCTGACTAAAGTACGTTATACTGTCTGACTATAGTACGTTATACTGTCTGACTATAGTACATTATACTGTCTGACTATAGTACATTATACTGTCTGACTACAGTCTGTTATACTGTCTGACTATAGTCTGTTATACTGTCTGACTACAGTACATTATAACGTCTGACTATAGTCTGTTATACTGTCTGACTACAGTCTGTTATACTGTCTGACTACAGTACATTATAACGTCTGACTACAGTCTGTTATACTGTCTGACTACAGTACATTATAACGTCTGACTATAGTCTGTTATACTGTCTGACTATAGTCTGTTATACTGTCTGACTATAGTCTGTTATACTGTCTGAATATAGTCTGTTATACTGTCTGACTATAGTCTGTTATACTGTCTGAATATAGTCTGTTATACTGTCTGACTATAGTCTGTTATACTGTCTGACTAAAGTACATTATAACTGTCTGACTATAGTACATTATACTGTCTGACTATAGTACATTATACTGTCTGACTATAGTACATTATACTGTCTGACTATAGTCTGTTATACTGTCTGACTAAAGTACATTATAACGTCTGACTATAGTACATTATACTGTCTGACTATAGTACATTATACTGTCTGACTAAAGTACATTATACTGTCTGACTATAGTACATTATACTGTCTGACTATAGTACATTATACTGTCTGACTATAGTCTGTTATACTGTCTGACTAAAGTACATTATAACGTCTGACTATAGTACATTATAACGTCTGACTATAGTACATTATACTGTCTGACTATAGTACATTATACTGTCTGACTATAGTACATTATACTGTCTGACTAAAATACATTATACTGTCTGACTAAAATACATTATACTGTCTGACTATAGTACATTATACTGTCTGACTATAGTACATTATACTGTCTGACTATAGTACATTATACTGTCTGACTAAAATACATTATACTGTCTGACTAAAATACATTATACTGTCTGACTATAGTACATTATAACGTCTGACTATAGTCTGTTATACTGTCTGACTAAAGTACATTATACTGTCTGACTAAAGTACGTTATACTGTCTGACTAAAGTACGTTATACTGTCTGACTATAGTCTGTTATACTGTCTGACTATAGTCTGTTATACTGTCTGACTAAAGTACATTATACTGTCTGACTATAGTCTGTTATACTGTCTGACTAAAGTACATTATACTGTCTGACTATAGTCTGTTATACTGTCTGACTATAGTCTGTTATACTGTCTGACTATAGTCTGTTATACTGTCTGACTAGTCTGTTATACTGTCTGACTATAGTCTGTTATACTGTCTGACTATAGTCTGTTATACTGTCTGAATATAGTCTGTTATACTGTCTGACTATAGTCTGTTATACTGTCTGACTACAGTCTGTTATACTGTCTGACTACAGTCTGTTATACTGTCTGACTATAGTCTGTTATACTGTCTGACTACAGTCTGTTATACTGTCTGACTATAGTCTGTTATACTGTCTGACTATAGTCTGTTATACTGTCTGACTATAGTCTGTTATACTGTCTGACTACAGTCTGTTATACTGTCTGACTATTGTCTGTTATACTGTCTGACTACAGTCTGTTATACTGTCTGACTATAGTCTGTTATACTGTCTGACTATAGTCTGTTATACTGTCTGACTATAGTCTGTTATACTGTCTGACTATAGTCTGTTATACTGTCTGACTATAGTACATTATACTGTCTGACTATAGTACATTATACTGTCTGACTATAGTCTGTTATACTGTCTGACTATAGTCTGTTATACTGTCTGACTATAGTCTGTTATACTGTCTGACTATAGTCTGTTATATTGTCTGACTATAGTCTGTTATACTGTCTGACTATAGTCTGTTATACTGTCTGACTAAAGTACATTATACTGTCTGACTATAGTACATTATACTGTCTGACTAAAGTACATTATACTGTCTGACTATAGTCTGTTATACTGTCTGACTATAGTCTGTTATACTGTCTGACTAAAGTACATTATAACTGTCTGACTATAGTCTGTTATACTGTCTGACTAAAGTACATTATAACGTCTGACTATAGTCTGTTATACTGTCAGACTATAGTCTGTTATACTGTCTGACTATAGTCTGTTATACTGTCTGACTAGTCTGTTATACTGTCTGACTATAGTCTGTTATACTGTCTGACTATAGTCTGTTATACTGTCTGAATATAGTCTGTTATACTGTCTGACTATAGTCTGTTATACTGTCTGACTACAGTCTGTTATACTGTCTGACTACAGTCTGTTATACTGTCTGACTATAGTCTGTTATACTGTCTGACTACAGTCTGTTATACTGTCTGACTATAGTCTGTTATACTGTCTGACTATAGTCTGTTATACTGTCTGACTATAGTCTGTTATACTGTCTGACTATAGTCTGTTATACTGTCTGACTATAGTCTGTTATACTGTCTGACTATAGTACATTATACTGTCTGACTATACTGTCTGACTACAGTCTGTTATACTGTCTGACTATAGTCTGTTATACTGTCTGACTATAGTCTGTTATACTGTCTGACTATAGTCTGTTATACTGTCTGACTATAGTCTGTTATACTGTCTGACTATAGTCTGTTATATTGTCTGACTATAGTCTGTTATACTGTCTGACTATAGTCTGTTATACTGTCTGACTATAGTACATTATACTGTCTGACTATAGTCTGTTATACTGTCTGACTACAGTCTGTTATACTGTCTGACTATAGTACATTATACTGTCTGACTATAGTCTGTTATACTGTCTGACTATAGTCTGTTATACTGTCTGACTACAGTCTGTTATACTGTCTGACTATAGTCTGTTATACTGTCTGACTATAGTCTGTTATACTGTCTGACTATAGTCTGTTATACTGTCTGACTATAGTCTGTTATACTGTCTGACTATAGAATGTTATACTGTCTGACTATAGTACATTATACTGTCTGACTACAGTCTGTTATACTGTCTGACTACAGTCTGACTACAGTCTGTTATAACGTCTGACTACAGTCTGTTATAACGTCTGACTACAGTCTGTTATACTGTCTGACTATAGAATGTTATACTGTCTGACTATAGTCTGTTATACTGTCTGACTATAGTACATTATACTGTCTGACTATAGTCTGTTATACTGTCTGACTATAGAATGTTATACTGTCTGACTACAGTCTGTTATACTGTCTGACTATAGTCTGTTATACTGTCTGACTATAGTCTGTTATACTGTCTGACTATAGTCTGTTATACTGTCTGACTATAGTCTGTTATACTGTCTGACTAAAGTACATTATAACTGTCTGACTATAGTCTGTTATACTGTCTGACTAAAGTACATTATACTGTCTGACTATAGTCTGTTATACTGTCTGACTATAGTACATTATACTGTCTGACTATAGTCTGTTATACTGTCTGACTAAAGTACATTATACTGTCTGACTATAGTCTGTTATACTGTCTGACTATAGTACATTATACTGTCTGACTATAGTACATTATACTGTCTGACTATAGTCTGTTATACTGTCTGACTATAGTCTGTTATACTGTCTGACTAAAGTACATTATACTGTCTGACTATAGTCTGTTATACTGTCTGACTATAGTCTGTTATACTGTCTGACTATAGTCTGTTATACTGTCTGACTATAGTCTGTTATACTGTCTGACTATAGTACATTATACTGTCTGACTATAGTCTGTTATACTGTCTGACTATAGTCTGTTATACTGTCTGACTAAAGTACATTATACTGTCTGACTATAGTCTGTTATACTGTCTGACTATAGTACATTATACTGTCTGACTATAGTCTGTTATACTGTCTGACTATAGTCTGTTATACTGTCTGACTATAGTCTGTTATACTGTCTGACTATAGTCTGTTATACTGTCTGACTATAGTCTGTTATACTGTCTGACTAAAGTACATTATAACGTCTGACTATAGTCTGTTATACTGTCTGACTAAAGTACATTATAACGTCTGACTATAGTCTGTTATACTGTCTGACTAAAGTACATTATACTGTCTGACTATAGTCTGTTATACTGTCTGACTATAGTCTGTTATACTGTCTGACTATAGTCTGTTATACTGTCTGACTACAGTCTGACTGTCTGACTATAGTACATTATACTGTCTGACTATAGTCTGTTATACTGTCTGACTAAAGTACATTATACTGTCTGACTATAGTCTGTTATACTGTCTGACTATAGTCTGTTATACTGTCTGACTATAGTCTGTTATACTGTCTGACTATAGTCTGTTATACTGTCTGACTAAAGTACATTATACTGTCTGACTATAGTCTGTTATACTGTCTGACTATAGTCTGTTATACTGTCTGACTACAGTCTGTTATACTGTCTGACTATAGTCTGTTATACTGTCTGACTATAGTCTGTTATACTGTCTGACTATAGTCTGTTATACTGTCTGACTATAGTCTGTTAAACTGTCTGACTATAGTCTGTTATACTGTCTGACTATAGTCTGTTATACTGTCTGACTATAGTCTGTTATACTGTCTGACTATAGTCTGTTATACTGTCTGACTATAGTCTGTTATACTGTCTGACTACAGTCTGTTATACTGTCTGACTATTGTCTGTTATACTGTCTGACTACAGTCTGTTATACTGTCTGACTATAGTCTGACTATAGTCTGTTATACTGTCTGACTATAGTCTGTTATACTGTCTGACTATAGTCTGTTATACTGTCTGACTATAGTACATTATACTGTCTGACTATAGTACATTATACTGTCTGACTATAGTCTGTTATACTGTCTGACTATAGTCTGTTATACTGTCTGACTATAGTCTGTTATACTGTCTGACTATAGTCTGTTATACTGTCTGACTATAGTCTGTTATACTGTCTGACTATAGTCTGTTATACTGTCTGACTATAGTCTGTTATACTGTCTGACTATAGTACATTATACTGTCTGACTATAGTCTGTTATACTGTCTACTGTCTGACTATAGTCTTACAGTCTGTTATACTGTCTGACTATAGTATGTTATACTGTCTGACTATAGTCTGTTATACTGTCTGACTATAGAATGTTATACTGTCTGACTATAGTCTGTTATACTGTCTGACTATAGTACATTATACTGTCTGACTATAGTCTGTTATACTGTCTGACTATAGAATGTTATACTGTCTGACTATAGTATATTATACTGTCTGACTACAGTCTGTTATACTGTCTGACTACAGTCTGACTACAGTCTGTTATAACGTCTGACTACAGTCTGTTATACTGTCTGACTATAGTCTGTTATACTGTCTGACTATAGAATGTTATACTGTCTGACTATAGTCTGTTATACTGTCTGACTATAGAATGTTATACTGTCTGACTATAGTCTGTTACTATAGTACTGTTGACTATAGTCTGTTATACTGTCTGACTATAGAATAGTCTGACTATAGTCTGTTATACTGTCTGACTATAGTACATTATACTGTCTGACTATAGTCTGTTATACTGTCTGACTATAGAATGTTATACTGTCTGACTATAGTACATTATACTGTCTGACTACAGTCTGTTATACTGTCTGTCTACAGTCTGACTACAGTCTGTTATAACGTCTGACTATAGTCTGTTATACTGTCTGACTATAGAATGTTATACTGTCTGACTATAGTCTGTTATACTGTCTGACTATAGTACATTATACTGTCTGACTATAGTCTGTTATACTGTCTGACTATAGAATGTTATACTGTCTGACTATAGAATGTTATACTGTCTGACTACAGTCTGTTATACTGTCTGACTATAGTCTGTTATACTGTCTGACTATAGTCTGTTATACTGTCTGACTATAGTCTGTTATACTGTCTGACTATAGTCTGTTATACTGTCTGACTATAGTCTGTTATACTGTCTGACTATAGTCTGTTATACTGTCTGACTACAGTACATTATACTGTCTGACTATAGTCTGTTATACTGTCTGACTATAGTCTGTTATACTGTCTGACTAAAGTACATTATAACGTCTGACTATAGTCTGTTATACTGTCTGACTACAGTACATTATACTGTCTGACTATAGTCTGTTATACTGTCTGACTATAGTCTGTTATACTGTCTGACTATAGTCTGTTATACTGTCTGACTATAGTCTGTTATACTGTCTGACTAAAGTACATTATAACGTCTGACTATAGTCTGTTATACTGTCTGACTAAAGTACATTATAACGTCTGACTATAGTCTGTTATACTGTCTGACTATAGTCTGTTATACTGTCTGACTATAGTCTGTTATACTGTCTGACTACAGTCTGTTATACTGTCTGACTAAAGTACATTATAACGTCTGACTATAGTCTGTTATACTGTCTGACTATAGTCTGTTATACTGTCTGACTACAGTCTGTTATACTGTCTGACTAAAGTACATTATAACGTCTGTACATTATACTGTCTGACTATAGTCTGTTATACTGTCTGACTATAGACTATACTGTCTGACTACAGTCTGTTATACTGTCTGACTATAGTCTGTTATACTGTCTGACTATAGTCTGTTATACTGTCTGACTATAGTCTGTTAAACTGTCTGACTTATATACTGTCTGACTATCTGTTAGTCTGACTACAGTCTGTTATACTGTCTGACTATAGTCTGTTATACTGTCTGACTATAGTCTGTTATACTGTCTGACTATAGTCTGTTATACTGTCTGACTATAGTCTGTTATACTGTCTGACTATAGTCTGTTATACTGTCTACTAACTGTTATACTGTCTGACTAGTCTGTTAAACTTATCTGACTACAGTCTGTTATACTGTCTGACTATAGTCTGTTATACTGTCTGACTATAGTCTGTTATACTGTCTGACTATAGTCTGTTATACTACTATAGTACATTATACTGTCTGACTATAGTCTGTTATACTGTCTGACTATAGTCAGTTATACTGTCTGACTACAGTCTGTTATACTGTCTGACTACAGTCTGTTATACTGTCTGACTACAGTCTGTTATACTGTCTGACTATAGTCTGTTATACTGTCTGACTATAGTCTGTTATACTGTCTGACTATAGTCTGTTATACTGTCTGACTACAGTCTGTTATACTGTCTGACTACAGTCTGTTATACTGAGTCTGACTACAGTCTGTTATACTGTCTGACTACAGTCTGTTATACTGTCTGACTGACTACTGTCTGACTACAGTCTGTTATACTGTCTGACTACAGTCTGTTATACTGTCTGACTACAGTCTGTTATACTGTCTGACTACAGTCTGTTATACTGTCTGACTATAGTACATTATACTGTCTGACTATAGTCTGTTATACTGTCTGACTATAGTCTGTTATACTGACTATAGTCTGTTATACTGTCTGACTATAGTCTGTTATACTGTCTGACTATAGTCTGTTATACTGTCTGACTATAGTACATTATACTGTCTGACTATAGTCTGTTATACTGTCTGACTATAGTCAGTTATACTGTCTGACTACAGTCTGTTATACTGTCTGACTACAGTCTGTTATACTGTCTGACTACAGTCTGTTATACTGTCTGACTATAGTCTGTTATACTGTCTGACTATAGTCTGTTATACTGTCTGACTACAGTCTGTTATACTGTCTGACTACAGTCTGTTATACTGTCTGACTATAGTCTGTTATACTGTCTGACTAAAGTCTGTTATACTGTCTGACTATAGTACATTATACTGTCTGACTATAGTCTGTTATACTGTCTGACTACAGTCTGTTATACTGTCTGACTACAGTCTGTTATACTGAGTCTGACTACAGTCTGTTATACTGAGTCTGACTACAGTCTGTTATACTGTCTGACTATAGTACATTATACTGTCTGACTATAGTCTGTTATACTGTCTGACTACAGTCTGTTATACTGAGTCTGACTACAGTCTGTTATACTGTCTGACTACAGTCTGTTATACTGTCTGACTACAGTCTGTTATACTGTCTGACTACAGTCTGTTATACTGTCTGACTACAGTCTGTTATACTGTCTGACTATAGTCTGTTATACTGTCTGACTATAGTCTGTTATACTGTCTGACTATAGTCTGTTATACTGTCTGACTAGTCTGTTATACTGTCTGACTATAGTCTGTTATACTGTCTGACTATAGTCTGTTAAACTGTCTGACTATAGTCTGTTATACTGTCTGACTAGTCTGTTAAACTGTCTGACTAGTCTGTTAAACTGTCTGACTACAGTCTGTTATACTGTCTGACTATAGTCTGTTATACTGTCTGACTACAGTCTGTTATACTGTCTGACTATAGTCTGTTATACTGTCTGACTATAGTACATTATACTGTCTGACTATAGTCTGTTATACTGTCTGACTATAGTCAGTTATACTGTCTGACTACAGTCTGTTATACTGTCTGACTACAGTCTGTTATACTGTCTGACTACAGTCTGTTATACTGTCTGACTATAGTCTGTTATACTGTCTGACTATAGTCTGTTATACTGTCTGACTACAGTCTGTTATACTGTCTGACTACAGTCTGTTATACTGTCTGACTACAGTCTGTTATACTGAGTCTGACTACAGTCTGTTATACTGTCTGACTACAGTCTGTTATACTGTCTGACTACAGTCTGTTATACTGTCTGACTACAGTCTGTTATACTGTCTGACTACAGTCTGTTATACTGTCTGACTATAGTACATTATACTGTCTGACTATAGTCTGTTATACTGTCTGACTATAGTCAGTTATACTGTCTGACTACAGTCTGTTATACTGTCTGACTACAGTCTGTTATACTGTCTGACTATAGTCTGTTATACTGTCTGACTATAGTACATTATACTGTCTGACTATAGTCTGTTATACTGTCTGACTATAGTCAGTTATACTGTCTGACTATAGTCAGTTATACTGTCTGACTATAGTCAGTTATACTGTCTGACTACAGTCTGTTATACTGTCTGACTACAGTCTGTTATACTGTCTGACTACAGTCTGTTATACTGTCTGACTATAGTCTGTTATACTGTCTGACTATAGTCTGTTATACTGTCTGACTACAGTCTGTTATACTGTCTGACTACAGTCTGTTATACTGTCTGACTATAGTCTGTTATACTGTCTGACTATAGTCTGTTATACTGTCTGACTATAGTACATTATACTGTCTGACTATAGTCTGTTATACTGTCTGACTACAGTCTGTTATACTGTCTGACTACAGTCTGTTATACTGAGTCTGACTACAGTCTGTTATACTGAGTCTGACTACAGTCTGTTATACTGTCTGACTATAGTACATTATACTGTCTGACTACAGTCTGTTATACTGTCTGACTATAGTCTGTTATACTGTCTGACTATAGTCTGTTATACTGTCTGACTATAGTCTGTTATACTGTCTGACTATAGTCTGTTATACTGTCTGACTATAGTCTGTTATACTGTCTGACTATAGTCTGTTATACTGTCTGACTACAGTCTGTTATACTGTCTGACTATAGTCTGTTAAACTGTCTGACTATAGTCTGTTATACTGTCTGACTACAGTCTGTTATACTGTCTGACTACAGTCTGTTATACTGTCTGACTATAGTCTGTTAAACTGTCTGACTATAGTCTGTTATACTGTCTGACTACAGTCTGTTATACTGTCTGACTATAGTCTGTTATACTGTCTGACTACAGTCTGTTATACTGTCTGACTACAGTCTGTTATACTGTCTGACTAAAGTACATTATAACGTCTGACTAAAGTACATTATAACGTCTGACTACAGTCTGTTATACTGTCTGACTACAGTCTGTTATACTGTCTGACTACAGTCTGTTATACTGTCTGACTACAGTCTGTTATACTGTCTGACTACAGTCTGTTATACTGTCTGACTACAGTCTGTTATACTGTCTGACTATAGTCTGTTATACTGTCTGACTATAGTCTGTTATACTGTCTGACTATAGTCTGTTATACTGTCTGACTATAGTCTGTTATACTGTCTGACTATAGAATGTTATACTGTCTGACTACAGTCTGTTATACTGTCTGACTATAGTCTGTTATACTGTCTGACTATAGTCTGTTATACTGTCTGACTACAGTCTGTTATACTGTCTGACTATAGTCTGTTATACTGTCTGACTATTGTCTGTTATACTGTCTGACTACAGTCTGTTATACTGAGTCTGACTACAGTCTGTTATACTGTCTGACTATAGTCTGTTATACTGTCTGACTACAGTCTGTTATACTGTCTGACTACAGTCTGTTATACTGTCTGACTATTGTCTGTTATACTGTCTGACTATTGTCTGTTATACTGTCTGACTATAGTCTGTTATACTGAGTCTGACTATAGTCTGTTATACTGTCTGACTATAGTCTGTTATACTGAGTCTGACTATAGTCTGTTATACTGTCTGACTATAGTCAGTTATACTGTCTGACTATAGTCTGTTATACTGTCTGACTATAGTCTGTTATACTGTCTGACTATAGTCTGTTATACTGTCTGACTATAGTCTGTTATACTGTCTGACTACAGTCTGTTTTTCTGTCTGACTATAGAATGTTATACTGAGTCTGACTATAGTCTGTTATACTGTCTGACTATAGTCTGTTATACTGTCTGACTATAGTCTGTTATACTGTCTGACTATAGTCTGTTATACTGTCTGACTATAGTCTGTTATACTGTCTGACTATAGAATGTTATACTGTCTGACTATAGTCTGTTATACTGTCTGACTATAGAATGTTATACTGTCTGACTATAGTCTGTTATACTGTCTGACTATAGTCTGTTATACTGTCTGACTATAGAATGTTATACTGTCTGACTATAGAATGTTATACTGTCTGACTATAGAATGTTATACTGTCTGACTATAGAATGTTATACTGTCTGACTATAGTCTGTTATACTGTCTGACTATAGTCTGTTATACTGTCTGACTATAGTCTGTTAAACTGTCTGACTATAGTATATTATACCGAGTCTGACTATAGTACATTACACCGAGTCTGACTATAGTACATTACACCGAGTCTGACTATAGTACATTACACCGAGTCTGACTATAGTACATTACACCGAGTCTGACTATAGTATATTACACCGAGTCAGACTATAGTATATTACACCGAGTCAGACTATAGCCTGTTATACTGTCTGACTATAGTCTGTTATACTGTCTGACTATAGTCTGTTATACTGTCTGACTATAGTCTGTTATACTGTCTGACTATAGTCTGTTATACTGTCTGACTATAGTCTGTTATACTGTCTGACTATAGTCTGTTATACTGTCTGACTATAGAATGTTATACTGTCTGACTATAGAATGTTATACTGTCTGACTATAGAATGTTATACTGTCTGACTATAGTCTGTTACACTGTCTGACTATAGTCTGTTATACTGTCTGACTATAGAATGTTATACTGTCTGACTATAGAATGTTATACTGTCTGACTATAGAATGTTATACTGTCTGACTATAGAATGTTATACTGTCTGACTATAGAATGTTATACTGTCTGACTATAGAATGTTATACTGTCTGACTATAGAATGTTATACTGTCTGACTATAGTCTGTTATACTGTCTGACTATAGTCTGTTATACTGTCTGACTATAGTCTGTTATACTGTCTGACTATAGTCTGTTATACTGTCTGACTATAGTCTGTTATACTGTCTGACTACAGTCTGTTATACTGTCTGACTACAGTCTGTTATACTGTCTGACTACAGTCTGTTATACTGTCTGACTATAGTCTGTTATACTGTCTGACTATAGTCTGTTATACTGTCTGACTATAGTCTGTTATACTGTCTGACTACAGTCTGTTATACTGTCTGACTACAGTCTGTTATACTGTCTGACTACAGTCTGTTATACTGTCTGACTACAGTCTGTTATACTGTCTGACTACAGTCTGTTATACTGTCTGACTATAGTCTGTTATACTGTCTGACTATAGTCTGTTATACTGTCTGACTATAGTCTGTTATACTGTCTGACTATAGTCTGTTATACTGTCTGACTACAGTCTGTTATACTGTCTGACTACAGTCTGTTATACTGTCTGACTATAGTCTGTTATACTGTCTGACTACAGTCTGTTATACTGTCTGACTATAGTCTGTTATACTGTCTGACTATAGTCTGTTATACTGTCTGACTATAGAATGTTATACTGTCTGACTATAGTCTGTTATACTGTCTGACTATAGTATGTTATACTGTCTGACTATAGTATGTTATACTGTCTGACTATAGAATGTTATACTGTCTGACTATAGAATGTTATACTGTCTGACTATAGAATGTTATACTGTCTGACTATAGAATGTTATACTGTCTGAATATAGAATGTTATACTGTCTGACTACAGTCTGTTATACTGTCTGACTATAGAATGTTATACTGTCTGACTACAGTCTGTTATACTGTCTGACTATAGAATGTTATACTGTCTGACTATAGAATGTTATACTGTCTGACTATAGTCTGTTATACTGTCTGACTATAGTATGTTATACTGTCTGACTATAGAATGTTATACTGTCTGACTATAGTATATAACACTGTCTGACTATAGTATATTACACTGAGTCAGACTATAGTATATTACACCGAGTCAGACTATAGTCTGTTATACTGTCAGACTATAGTCTGTTATACTGTCTGACTATAGTATGTTATACTGTCTGACTATAGTATATAACACTGTCTGACTATAGTACATTACAACGAGTCTGACTATAGTATATTACACCGAGTCAGACTATAGTCTGTTATACTGTCAGACTATAGTCTGTTATACTGTCTGACTATAGTCTGTTATACTGTCTGACTATAGAATGTTATACTGTCTGACTATAGAATGTTATACTGTCTGACTATAGAATGTTATACTGTCTGACTATAGTCTGTTATACTGAGTCTGACTATAGTCTGTTATAACGTCTGACTATAGTCTGTTATACTGTCTGACTATAGTCTGTTATACTGAGTCTGACTATAGTCTGTTATACTGAGTCTGACTATAGTCTGTTATACTGTCTGACTATTGTCTTTTATACTGTCTGACTATTGTCTGTTATACTGTCTGACTATAGTCTGTTATAACGTCTGACTATAGTCTGACTAAAGTACATTATAACGTCTGAATATAGTCTGTTATACTGAGTCTGACTATAGTCTGTTATACTGTCTGACTACAGTCTGTTATACTGTCTGACTATAGTCTGTTATACTGTCTGACTATAGAATGTTATACTGTCTGACTATAGAATGTTATACTGTCTGACTATAGAATGTTATACTGTCTGACTATAGAATGTTATACTGTCTGACTATAGAATGTTATACTGTCTGACTATAGAATGTTATACTGTCTGACTATAGAATGTTATACTGTCTGACTATAGAATGTTATACTGTCTGACTATAGAATGTTATACTGTCTGACTATAGAATGTTATACTGTCTGACTATAGAATGTTATACTGTCTGACTATAGAATGTTATACTGTCTGACTATAGAATGTTATACTGAGTCTGACTATAGAATGTTATACTGAGTCTGACTATAGAATGTTATACTGAGTCTGACTATAGTCTGTTATACTGTCTGACTATAGTCTGTTATACTGTCTGACTATAGTCTGTTATACTGTCTGACTATAGTCTGTTATACTGTCTGACTACAGTCTGTTATACTGTCTGACTACAGTCTGTTATACTGTCTGACTACAGTCTGTTATACTGTCTGACTACAGTCTGTTATACTGTCTGACTATAGTACATTAGCCTGAGTCTGACTATAGTCTATTACACTCTCTAACTATAATATATTACACCGTCTGACTATAATACATTAAACTGTTTCTGACTAGAGTATATTACACTGAGTCTGACTAGAGTATATTACACTGAGTCTGACTAGAGTATATTAGACTGAGTCTGACTATAGTATATTACACAGACTATAGTATATTACACTGTGTCTGACTATAGTATATTAGCCCTTGTCTGACTATAGTATATTACACTGAGTCTGACTATAGTATATTACACTGAGTCTGAATATAGTATACTACACCGAGTCTGAATATAGTATACTACACTGAGTCTGACTATTGTATATTACAGTGAGTCTGAATATAGTATATTACACTGAGTCTGACTATTGTATACTACACTGTGTCTGACTATAGTACATTAGCCTGAGTCTGACTATATTATAGTACACTGAGTCTGACTATAGTATATTACACTGAGTCTGACTATAGTATATTACACTGAGTCTGACTATAGTATATTACACTGAGTCTGACTATAGTATATTACACTGAGTCTGACTATAGTATATTACACTGTCTGACTATAGTATATTACACTGTCTGACTATAGTATATTAGACTGATTCTGACTATAGTATACTACACAGAGTCTGACTATAGTATATTAGCCCGAGTCTGACTATAGTACATTAGCCCGAGTCTGACTATAGTATATTACACTGTCTGACTATAGTATATTACACTGTCTGACTATAGTATATTAGACTGAGTCTGACTATAGTATATTACACTGAGTCTGACTATAGTATATTAGCCTGAGTCTGACTATAGTATATTACACTGAGTCTGACTATTGTATATTACAATGAGTCTGACTATAGTATATCACACTGTGTCTGACTATAGTATATTAGCCCGAGTCTGACTGTAGTACATTAGCCTGAGTCTGACTATAGTATATTAGCCTGAGTCTGACTGTAGTATATTACACTGAGTCTGACTATATTATAGTACACTGAGTCTGACTATAGTATACTACACTGAGTCTGACTATAGTATACTACACTGTGTCTGACTATAGTACATTAGCCTGAGTCTGACTGTAGTATATTACACCATCTGACTATAATATATTAAACTGTTTCTGACTAGAGTATATTACACTGAGTCTGACTATATTATAGTACACTGAGTCTGACTATATTATAGTACACTGAGTCTGACTATAGTATATTACACTGTCTGACTATAGTATATTAGACTGAGTCTGACTATAGTATATTACACTGAGTCTGACTATAATATATTACACTGAGTCTGACTATAGTATATTACACTGTCTGACTATAGTATATTAGACTGAGTCTGACTATAGTATATTACACTGAGTCTGACTATAATATATTACACTGAGTCTGACTATAGTATATTACACTGAGTCTGACTATAATATATTACACTGAGTCTGACTATAGTATATTACACTGAGTCTGACTATAGATTATTACACTGAGTCTGACTATAGTATATTACACTGAGTCTGACTATAATATATTACACTGAGTCTGACTATAGTATATTACACTGAGTCTGACTATAGTATATTACACTGTCTGACCACAGTATATTACACTGAATCTGACCATAGTATATTACACTGAGTCTGACTATAGTATATTACACTGAGTCTGACTATAGTATATTACACTGAGTCTGACTATAGTATATTACACTGAGTCTGACTATAGTATATTACACTGAGTCTGACTATAGTATATTACACTGAGTCTGACTATAGTATATTACACTGAGTCTGACTATAGTATATTAGCCTGAGTCTGACTATAGTATATTACACTGAGTCTGACTATAGTATATTAGCCTGAGTCTGACTATAGTATATTAGCCTGAGTCTGACTATAGTATATTACACTGAGTCTGACTATAGTATATTAGACTGAGTCTGACTATAGTATATTAGACTGAGTCTGACTATAGTATATTACACTGAGTCTGACTATAGTATATTACACTGAGTCTGACTATAGTATATTATACCGAGGCTGACTATATTATAGTACACTGAGTCTGACTATAGTATATTACACTGACTGTAGTATATTACAATGAGTCTGACTATAGTATACTACACTGAGTCTAACTATAGTATACTACACTGAGTCTGACTATGGTATATTAGACTGAGTCTGACTAAGGTATATTAGACTGAGTCTGACTAAGGTATATTAGACTGAGTCTGACTATAGTATATTACACTGAGTCTGACTATAGTATATTACACTGAGTCTGACTATAGTATATTACACTGAGTCTGACTATAGTATATTACACTGTCTGACTATAATATATTACACTGAGTCTGACTATAGTATATTACACTGAGTCTGACTATAGTGTATTAGCCTGAGTCTGACTATAGTATATTACACTGAGTCTGACTATAGTGTATTAGCCTGAGTCTGACTATAGTATACTACACTGAGTCTGACTATAGTATATTACACTGAGTCTGACTATAGTATATTACACTGAGTCTGACTATAGTGTATTAGCCTGAGTCTGACTATAGTATACTACACTGTGTCTGACTATAGTATATTACACTGAGTCTGACTATAGTATAGTACACAGAGTCTGACCACAGTATATTACACTGAGTCTGACCACAGTATATTACACTGTCTGACTATAGTATATCACACTGAGTCTGACTATAGTATATTAGCCTGAGTCTGACTATAGTATATTACACTGAGTCTGACTATGGTATACTACACTGTGTCTGACTATAGTATATTAGCCCGAGTCTGACTACAGTGTATTAGCCTGAGTCTGACTATAGTATATTACAGTGAGTCTGACTATAGTCTATTAAACTGAGTCTGACTATAGTATATTACACTGAGTCTGACTATAGTATTTTACACTGAGTCTGACTATAGTCTATTAAACTGAGTCTGACTATAGTATATTACACTGAGTCTGACTATAGTCTATTATACTGTCTGATTATAATATATTACACCATCTGATTATAGACTATAGTAGAAATGGCTCCGTAAGGGAACGCTGCCGTTTTACATGCCCCTAACAAACTGTGCTATTTCATTCGGTTTCTTTCGTTTTGTTAGTAACATATTTTTCTACTTATTTTGTACATAATGTTGCTGCTACCATCTCTTATGACCGAAAGTAAGTCCTGGACATCAGAACAGCGATTACTGACCTCAAACTGGACAAATATTTTGTCTTCAGCGAGTCCGACGCGAAGGATATACTGCTTTCTCGGGAACAGGCCCAAATCCAATTTGAGAATTCGTTGGCGAATGAGTAATCCTCCACTACATCCGTTCTATTGGCCAAAGTGCAAATCATTGGACACCAAAATTGATGATATATGATCAATACTATCCTACCAATTGGATATCAAAAAATGGTATTATCTTATATTTCACGAGTTTTAGCTGAATGACGACACGGATAATATAGAGCTGGCGGGATTTTCTATGCATCGGCAGGACAGAGTACCTATGTCTGGTAAGAAGAGGTGCAGGGGTCTGTGTCTATTTGTCAATAACAGCTGGTTCGCGATATTTAATATTAAAGAAGGCTGGAGGTATTGCTCACCTGAGGTAGAGTACCTTATGATAAGCAGTGGAGCACACTATCTACCAAGAGAGGTCTCATCTATATTATCCGCAGCCATCTATGTATTTACCACCACAAACCGATGCTGACACTAAAACCGCACTCAACCAGCTGTATAAGGCCACTCAACCAGCTGTATAAGGCCACTCAACCAGCTGTATAAGGCCACTCAACCAGCTGTATAAGGCCACTCAACCAGCTGTATAAGGCCACTCAACCAGCTGTATAAGGCCACTCAACCAGCTGTATAAGGCCACTCAACCAGCTGTATAAGGCCACTCAACCAGCTGTATAAGGCCACTCAACCAGCTGTATAAGGCCACTCAACCAGCTGTATAAGGCCACTCAACCAGCTGTATAAGGCCACTCAACCAGCTGTATAAGGCCATACGCAAACAAGAAAATACTCATCCAGAAGCGGTGCTCCTAGTGGAGCTAGGAATTTAATCCGCAAACCTAAATCCATTTTACCTCATTTCTACCAATATGCCACATGTGCAACCAGAGGAAACAAACTCTAGGCCACCTTTACTCCACACACATAGATGGATACAAAGCTCTGCCCCACACTCCATTTGGCAAATCTGACCATAATTCTATCCCCCTGATTCCTGCTTACAAGCAAAAGTGAAAGCAGGAAGTACCAGCGGCTCGCTCAATACGGAAGTGGTCAGATGACGTATATGCTACACTACAGGACTGTTTTGCTAGCACAGACTGGAATATATCACCTCAGTCATCAGCTTCATCCATAAATACATTGACGACGTTGTCCCCAAAGTGACAGTACGTACATACAGTGGCTTGCGAACCAAACCAGTGGCTTGGACCAAAAAGAGATTTGGCTCCTAAATCTATATGGTCCAAATCAAGATGATCCATACTTCAACAATATTTATATTAATTTATTGAATTTACCGTCAGAAAATCATCAAATCATGATGGTGGGAGATTATAACACACTGTTAAGTACCTCAATGGACTGTAAAGGAAATCACTCTACAAACTATCACCAACGTGCCCTCACAAGTATTGTGGACACATTAGAATTAGTGGATATTTGGAGACTAAAACACCCTGACCTAGTGAGATGTACATGGATGAGACTTAAATCAAGCTTGTCATCTTGACTACTTTCTTGTCTCTTTCTCTTTTGCGTCAAAGGTAACAATAGCTTTAATAGGAGACAGAATGCGATCACATCACCATCTAATTGGCCTCCACATAACTCTCAGAATTTCCACGTGGGCGGGGTTTTAGATATTTTATCAAAATTTACTGGAGAACAATTTATTTATTTTATTTTTAACTAAGACATACTTTTTTCAGTATAATATAGGTTCAGCATATCCCCTCATTATTTGGGAGACATTTAAATGTACTTTCAGAGGTCAATTCAATATTCATCAATAATAAAAAAAGTTGTTTCTGCCTAAAGAGACTTAACTAACAAAGGAAATACATGAACTAATAGTACAGGTAGATAGCAATAAAAACAATACTACAGAGACACAAAATAAGAGGAAAAACAAAAAGAACTGGAGGAACTTATTCCAGAACGATATATTTCAAAAATAAAGCAAACTGGATGGAATATGGAAAAAAACACCCCAAATTCTTCCGGAATCTCCAACACAGGAACGCTAACAAAAATAATTTGCAGAAACTCGCTACTGAAGACCGAGTAATCAACAAATCTCTGAATTATATTTTAAAAGAGGAAGCTTATTATTTTAAGCAGATGTTCTCTTTTCCTTCTCATCCTGTTAGAGATCGGGCAACTTTTTTCAACATTCTGTTAAAAATCGCGCAACATTTCAACGTCCTGCTACTCGTGCCAGGAATATAGTATATGATTAGTATGTGTGCATAGAAAACACTCTGAAGTTTCTAAAACTGGTTCAATGATGTCTGTGACTATAACAGAATGTGTTCCATGGTCAAAATCGCAAGGAAACCTGATCACAAAATCGACGGAGAAAAAATCAATCTGCCAGTCTCTGTATTGTCTATTGGAAGGAAAAACAGTTAAGGATGGGATTACAGTTCCTACAGCGTCCACACGTCGCCGCCAGTGTTGTGATTTCGATGCAACTAAATCCTTGGTCATCTGAGTAATAGGCACATCCGGTCTTCAGGTCCACAGCTGGAAAAAATGGAACCGGAAAAGTGGACTACGTTTTCCAAACTTGTTGCTATTGAATATAGATCGCTCCGTGATCAATTTGATCATTTATTAACGTTTACTAATACCTAAAGTTGGATTACAGAAGTAGTTTGAAGTGTTTTGTCAAAGTTTATAGCCAACTTTTTTAATTAAAAAAAATAATGTTGCGTTTAAAAACTGTGTTTTTCCTGGATCTGACGGTCTTCATAAATGGACATTTTGGGTATACAAGGACCGATTTAAATCGGTAGTCACATTGAGCAATTTGGACATTTTGGATATATAGCGACAGAAATAATCGAACAAAAGGACATTTGTGATGTTTATGGGACATTTTGGAGTGCCAGCAAAAGAAGCTTGTCAAAGTTAAGGCATTTTTTTTCTGCATTTTGTGTCGCGCCTGCAGGGTTTAACCTGTTGAAACTCTGGGGGCACTATATCATTTTTGGATAAAAAGACGTGCCCGTTTTAAGCGCAATATTTTGTCACAAAAAGATGCTCGACTATGCATATAATTGATAGCTTTGGAAAGAAAACACTCTGACGTTTCCAGAACTGCAAAGATATTCTCTGTGCGTGCCCTAGAACGTGAGCTACAGGCAAAACCAAGATGAAACGGCATCCATGAAATCAGCAGGATTTTTGAGGCTCCGTTTTCCATTGTCTCCTTATATGGCTGTGAATGCGAGAGGAATGAGCCTGCCCTTTCTGTCGTTTCCCCAAGGTGTCTGCAGCATTGTGACATATTTGTAGGCATATCATTGGAAGATTGACCATAAGAGACCACATTTACCAGGTGTCCGCCCGGTGTCCTGCGCCGAAATTGGTGCGCAAACCTCAGCTGCAAGTATTTTTCCATGGAATTCAGAGAAGAAAGCAGGTTTCCACGAACGATATATCAATGAAGAGATATGTGAAAAAACACCTTGAGGATTGATTCCAAACAACGTTTGCCATGTTTCGGTCGATATTATGGAGTTAATTCGGAAAAAGTTTGACGTTGTTGGTGACTGAATTTTCGGTTCGTTTCGGTAGCCAAGTGGTCATTCTCTCTCTCTCCCCTTACCCATCTGTCTATCGCCTCCTTTGAATTCCATGCTGTCACAGTTACCAGCCCTTTCAAGCTTAACATCCTTATCATTTATCGCCCTCCAGGTTCCCTCGGAGAGTTCATCAATGAGCTTGATGCCTTGATAAGCTCCTTTCCTGAGGACGGCTCACCTCTCACAGTCCTGGGCGACTTTAACCTCCCCACGTCTACCTTTGACTCATTCCTCTCTGCCTCCTTCTTTCCACTCCTCTCCTCATTTGACCTCACCCTCTCACCTTCCCCCTACTCACAAGGCAGGCAATACGCTCGACCTCATCTTTACTAGATGCTGTTCTTCCACTAACCTCATTGCAACTCCCCTCCAAGTCTCCGACCACTACCTTGTATCCTTTTCCCTCTCGCTCTCATCCAACACTTCCCACACTGCCCCTACTCGGATGGTATCGCGCCGCCCCAACCTTCGCTCTCTCTCCCCCGCTACACTCTCCTCTTCCATCCTATCATCTCCTACCTGACAGGTCGCTCCTACCAGGTGGCGTGGCGAGAATCTGTCTCCTCGCCACGCGCTCTCACCACTGGTGTCCCCCAGGGCTCTGTTCTAGGCCCTCTCCTATTCTCGCTATACACCAAGTCACTTGGCTCTGTCATAACCTCACATGGTCTCTCCTATCATTGCTATGCAGACGACACACAATTAATCTTCTCCTTTCCCCCTTCTGATGACCAGGTGGCGAATCGCATCTCTGCATGTCTGGCAGACATATCAGTGTGGATGACGGATCACCACCTCAAGCTGAACCTCGGCAAGACGGAGCTGCTCTTCCTCCCGGGGAAGGACTGCCCGTTCCATGATCTCGCCATCACGGTTGACAACTCCATTGTGTCCTCCTCCCAGAGCGCTAAGAACCTTGGCGTGATCCTGGACAACACCCTGTCGTTCTCAACCAACATCATGGCGGTGGCCCGTTCCTGTAGGTTCATGCTCTACAACATCCGCAGAGTACGACCCTGCCTCACACAGGAAGCGGCGCAGGTCCTAATCCAGGCACTTGTCATCTCCCGTCTGGATTACTGCAACTCGCTGTTGGCTGGGCTCCCTGCCTGTGCCATTAAACCCCTACAACTCATCCAGAATGCCGCAGCCCGTCTGGTGTTCAACCTTCCCAAGTTCTCTCCACGTCACCCCGCTCCTCCACTCTCTCCACTGGCTTCCAGTTGAAGCTCGCATCCGCTACAAGACCATGGTGCTTGCCTACGGAGCTGTGAGGGGAACGGCACCGCAGTACCTCCAGGCTCTGATCAGGCCCTACACCCAAGCAAGGGCACTGCGTTCATCCACCTCTGGCCTGCTCGCCTCCCTACCACTGAGGAAGTACAGTTCCCGCTCAGCCCAGTCAAAACTGTTCGCTGCTCTGGCCCCCCAATGGTGGAACAAACTCCCTCACGACGCCAGGACAGTGGAGTCAATCACCACCTTCCGGAGACACCTGAAACCCCACCTCTTCAAGGAATACCTAGGATAGGATAAGTAATCCTTCTCACCCCCCCTTAATGATTTAGATGCACTATTGTAAAGTGGCTGTTCCACTGGATGTCAGAAGGTGAATTCACCAATTTGTAAGTCGCTCTGGATAAGAGCGTCTGCTAAATGACTTAAATGTAAATGTAGCCAAATGTGATGTACAAAACGGAGCGATTTCTCCTACACAAAGATTCTTTCAGGAAAAACTGAACATTTGCTATGTAACTGAGAGTCTCCTCATTGAAAACATCCGAAGCTCTTCAAAGGTAAATGATTTTATTTATTTGGTTATCTGGTTGTGTAAATGTTGCGTGCTAAATGCTACTCAAAATGCTAAGCTATCTTAGCATACTCTTACACAAATTAGTGAATTGCTATGGTTCAAAAGCATATTTTGAAAATCTGAGATGACAGTGTTGTTAAGAAAAGGCTAAGCTTGAGAGCAGGCGCATTATTTTCATTTTATTTACGATTTTCAGAAATCGTTAACGTTGCGTTATGCTAATGAGCTTGAGGCTTTATTCACGATCCCGGATCCGGGATGGGGAGTATCAAGAGTTTAAATATGCTCTTCTCTCTGTTTACTATGGTGCTATCCTCAGATAATAGCATTGTTTGCTTTCACCGAAAAGCCTTTTTGAAATCTCAGAGAGTTTTAAATTGTTAAGAGGAGTTAAACAAGGGTGTCCGCTGTCACCATATCTATTTGTTATGGGCATCGAAATGCAAGCTTTTAAAATCAGATCAAATAACAACATCAGAGGATTAGAAATCCAAGGCTTAAAACCAAAGGTGTCCATGTATGCCGAAGACTCAAGTTTTATATTATGTCCGCAAGCTAGATCCGTGCAATATCTCATTCAAGATCTTGTTAACTTTTCTGGACTCCCTGGATTAAACGTGCTGCTAGGCGATCTAAACTGGAACATGCTTAACACCCCAGCCATCCTACAATCTAAGCTTGATGCCCTCAATCTCACACAAATTATCAATGCACCTACCAGGTATCACCCCAAAGCCATAAACACGGGCACTCTCATAGATATCATCCTAACCAACTTGCCCTCTAAATACACCTCTGCTGTTTTCAACCAAAATCTCAGCGATCACTGCCTCATTGCCTGCATCCGTAATGGGTCAGCTGTCAAACAACCTCCACTCATCACTGTCAAACGCTCCCTGAAACATTTCAGCGAGCAGGCGTTTCTAATTGACCTGGCCGGGGTATCCTGGAAGGATATTGATCTCATCACGTCAGTAGATAATGCCTGGTTATTTAAAAAAATGTCTTCCTCACAATCTTAAATAAGATAAGCATGGCCCATTCAATAAATGTAGAACCAGGAACAGATATAGCCCTTGGTTCTCTCCAGACCTGACTGCCCTTAACTTCTTATGGCTGGTGGGCAGTATTGAGTAGCTTGGATGAATAAGTTGCCCAAAGTAAACGGACAGCTCCTCAGTGTCAGTTGCTAATATATGCATAGTATTATTAGTATTGGATAGAAAACACTCTAAACTTTCTAAAACTGTTTGAATGATGGCTATGAGTATAGCAGAACTCATGTGGCAGGCAAAATCCTGAGGAGAAATCAAAACAGAAAGTGAGAAATCTGAGCTTTGTATGTATTCACCAGAGTCCCCAGTGAAATCCCCTTGAGATATTAATGATGTTGCACTGCCTAGGGGTTCCACGAGATGTCAATCATCTATAGAAATTTGATTGAGACTTCTACGGTGTTGTGGGAGTGAATGAGAGCAGAATCTTTCAGGTGTCTGGCAGTCAGCCATTTTCTGATCACGCTTATTCCTCATAGTATCCACTTGCATTCCATTGCTCATGAAGACACAAAGGAATACCCTGGTTGGAACTTTATTGAAGCTATATGTAAAAAAACAACCTCATGATTGATTCTGTACTTAGTTTGAAATGTTTCTTCGACCTGTAATATAATGTTTTGAAGTTTTTGTCCAATGTAACCAGAATGACCAGAATGAGCGTTTGGATATGTATACCAAACGCGCTAACAAAAGAAGGTATTTGGACATAAATAACGGAAATTATCGAACATGAACAAACATTTATTGTGTGCCTGGGATTCCTGCTTTCTGATGTAGATCCTCAAAGGTAAGGGAATATTTATCATGTAATTTCTTGTTTATGTTGACGCCATCATTGTGGCTATTGTGACTTACTTCTGAGCGCTGTCTCAGATTATTGCATGGGTTTCTTTTTCCATAAAGTTTTTTTGAAATCTGACACAGCGGTTGCATGTATATCTATAATGTCATGTGTATAACTTGTATTATCATCTACATTCATGATAAGTAATTATGTTGAATGATGTGGCTATGCAAAAATCACTGGATGTTTTTGAAACTAGTGAATGTAATGCTCCAATATAAACTCATATTTTGATAAATATGAACTCTATCAAACAAAACATACATGTATTGTGTAACATGAAGTCCTATGAGTGTCATCTGATGAAGATGATCAAAGGTTAGTGATTCATTTTATCTCTATTTGTGGTTTTTGTGACTGGCTGGAAAATCTTTGGCGTCTTTGGTGTTTTTCTGTGGCTATGTGGTGACCTAACATAATCATTTGTGGTGCTTTTGCTATAAAGCATATTTGAAATCAGACACTGTGGTGGGATTAACAACAAATTTAGCTTTAAAATGGTATGAAATACATGTATGTTTGAGGAATTTTAATGAGATTTTTGATGTTTTGAAATTGGCGCCCTGCACATTCACTGGCTGTTGTCAAATCGCTTCCGTTAACCTCTTGATGCTATGGGGGCGCTATTTCATTTTTGGATGAAAAACGTTCCCGTTTTAAACAAGATATTTTGTCACAAAAAGATGCTCGACTATGCATATAATTGATAGCTTTCGAAAGAAAACACTGACGTGTCCAGAACTACCAAGATATTTTCTGTGCGTGCCCTAGAACGTGAGCTTCAGGCAAAACCAAGATGAGACGGCATCCAGGAAATGAGCAGGATTTTTGAGGCTCTGTTTTCCATTGTCTCCTTATATGGCTGTGAATGTGAGAGGAGTAAGTCTGCCCTTTCTGTCGTTTCCCCAAGGTGTCTGCAGCATTGTGACGTATTTGTAGGCATATCATTGGAAGATTGACCATAAGAGACCACATTTACCAGGTGTCCGCCCGGTGTCCTGCGCCGAAATTGGTGCGCAAAAGTCAGCTGCAAGTATTTTTCCATGGAATTTAGAGAAGAATGCAAGCTTCCATGAACGATATATCAATGAAGAGATATGTGAAAAAACACCTTGAGGATTGATTCCAAACAACGTTTGCCATGTTTCGGTCGATATTATGGAGTTAATTCGGAAAAAGTTTGACATTGTAGGTGACTGAATTTTCGGTTCGTTTCGGTAGCCAGATGCGATGTACAAAACGGAACGATTTCTCCTACACACAGACGCTTTCAGGAAAAACTGCGCATTTGGTATGTAACTGAGAGTCTCCTCATTGAAAACATCCGAAGCTCTTCAAAGGTAAATGATTTTATTTATTTGGTTATCTGGTTTTTGTGAAAATGTTGCGTGCTAAATGCTACTCAAAATGCTAAGCTAGCTTTGCATACTCTTACACAAATTCGTCCATTTCTATGGTTCAAAAGCATATTTTGAAAATCTGAGATGACAGTGTTGTTAAGAAAAGACTAAGCTTGAGAGCAGACGCATTATTTTCATTTTATTTGCGATTTTCAGAAATCGTTAATGTTGCGTTATGCTAATGAGCCTGAGGCTTTAGTCACGATCCCGGATCCGGGATGGGGAGTTTCAAGAGTTAACAGGATTGCAGCCATGAGAAGTTTTTTAACCAAAACAAAAACATCCTATGGCCTTCTGCATTAGCATCGAACAGCCCCCGTGATATTCAACTTTTCAGGGAAGCTAGAAATCAATATACACAGGCAGTTAGAAAAGCCAAGGCTAGCTTTTCAAGCAGAAATGTGTTTCCTACAACACAAACTCAAACAAGTTCTGGGACACTGTAAAGTCCATGGAGAATACGAACACCTCCTCCCTGCTGCCCACTGCACACTTTCACCACCGATAAATCCACTATAATTGAGAATTTCAATAAGCATTTTTATACGGCTGGCCATGCTTTCCACCTGGCTACCCCTACCCCGGGCAAGAGCACTGCACCCCCACAGCAACTCGCCGAAGCCTTCCCCATTTCTCCGTCACCCAAATCCAGTCAGCTGATGTTCTGAAAGAGATGCAAAATCTGGACCCCTACAAATCTGCCGGGCTAGTGAATTTATATCAATAGGGAATTTTTATCAATGATGACTAATTATGTAGACATTTCAATCAGGACTGACTAATCCGAATACTATTATGTTACTATACATGTACTAATCAGGATACTAAATGTTACTGTATGAGTTTTCATTCTTGATCCCAGTACTGAAAATAATGTGTGTGTGTGAACGTGGGCAAAAGTTAGAACAATGACGGTCTGTTCCTTGGTACAAATGAATGAACTATCTCCAGACTGTCTAGAATGCTTATCTACACTGACTGACCTTGGCTCTAGGCGAGGAGGGAAGACTTAAGAGCTATAGGGCCTTTCTACCAGTGTCAAGAAGAGATGGAACATGTAGAAAACGCTGACGTCATTTTCAGTTTATAACCTGTGGTAAAATGTGTATGAACGGAGTACTCTCTTGAATAAAGGCTGTTACTTGACTTTAAGACCAGGACTCTGTCCATTCCTATAAAATAAGGGTCTTACAAATCCTTATGAATTGACAGAATGTTTAATTTTAATTGGGAATTAAAACAGAGGAATTAAATTCCTTCAACACTAGACAATCTGGTTCCTTTCTTTCTACAATTATCTGCCAAAATTGTTGCCACCCCTATTACTACCCTGTTCAACCTCTCTTTTGTGTTGTCTGAGATTCCCAAAGATTGAAAAGCAGCTGCGGTCATCCCCCTCTTCGAAGGGGGGGACACTCTTGACCCAAACTGCTACAGACCTATATCTATCCTACCCTGCCTTTCTAAGGTCTTCAAAAGCCAAGTCAGCAAACAGATTACCGACCATTTCGAATCCCACCATACCTTCTCCGCTATGAAATGAGGTTTCAGATCTGGTCATGGGTGCACCTCAGCTACGCTCAAGGTCCTAAACGATATCTTAACCACCATCGATAAGAAACAATACTGTGCATCCGTATTTGTTTACCTGGCCAAGGCTTTCGACTCTGTCAATCACCACATCCTCATCAGCAGAATCGACAGCCTTGGTTTCTCAAATGATTGCCTCGCCTGGTTCACCATCTACTTCTCTGATCGAGTTCAGTGTGTCAAATCGGAGGGTCTGTTGTCCGGGCCTCTGGCGGTCTCTATGGGGGTGCCACAGGGTTCAATTCTTGGACCGACTCTCTTCTCTGTATACATCAATGCTGTCGCTCTTGCTGCTGGTGAGTATCTGATCCACCTCTACGCAGACGACAGCCTTCTGTATACTTGTGGCCCTTCTTTGGACACTGTGTTAACAACCCTCCAGGCGAGCTTCAATGTCATACAATTCTCCTTCGGTGGCCTCCGATTGCTCTTAAATACAAGTAAAACTAAATGCATGCTCTTCAACCGATTGCTGCCTGCACCTGCCAGCCAGTCCAACATCACTTCTCTGGACGTCTCTGACTTAGAATACGTGGACAACCACAAATACCTAGGTGTCTGGTTAGACTGTAAACTCTCCTTCCAGACTCGCATCAAACATCTCCAATCCAAAGTTAAATCTAGAATTGGCTTCCTATTTCGCAACAAAGCATCCTTCAATCATGCTGCTAAACATACCCTTGTAAAACTGACCATCCTACCAATCCTCGACATCGGCGATGTCCTTTACAAAATTGCCTCCAATACCTTACTCAACTAATTGGATGCAGTTTATCACAGTGCCATCCGTTTTGTCACCAAAGCCCCATATATTCCCCACCACTGCGACCTGTACACTCTCGTTGGCTGGCCCTCGCTTCATACTCATCGACAAACCCACTGGCTCCAGGTCATCTACAAGACCCTGCTAGGTAAAGTCCCCCCTTATCTCAGCTCGCTGATCACCATAGCAGCACTCACCTATAGCACACGCTCCAGCAGGTATATCTCTCTGGTCACCCTCAAAACCAATTCTTCCTAAGGTCGCCTCTCCTTCCAGTTCTCTACTGCCATTGACTGAAACGAATTGCAAAAATCGCTGATGTTGGAGACTTTTGTTTCCCTCACCAACTTTAAACATCAACTATCTGAGCAGCTAACCGATAGCTACATCAATACATAGTCCATCTGTAAATAGCCCACCCAATCTACATACCTCATCCCCATACTGTTTTTAAAATTTTATTTACTTTTCTGCTCTTTTGCACACCAGTATCTCTACTTGCACATCATCAACTGCTCATTTATCACTCGTTTTAATCTGCTAAATTGTAATTATTTGCTCCTATGGCCTATTTATTGCCTACCTCCTCATGCCTTTTGCACACACTGTATATAGACTTTCTTTTTTTCTACTGTGTCATTGATTGTTTATTGTGTTATTGGCTTGTGTCACGTTCGTCGTAAGGATCGGACCAAGGCGCAGCGTGAGTAGAGTTCCACATCATTTTAATAAATCGAAACTCACTGCACAAAACAACCATCCATCTCCTCTCTATGCTGTTCAGACTAAACCACCCCACCCATCCCCTCTATGCAGTTCAGACTAAACCATCCCACCCATCCCCTCTATGCAGTTCAGACTAAACCATCCCATCCATCTCCTCTCTATGCAGTTCAGACTAAACCACCCCATCCATCCTCTCTATGTTGTTCAGACTAAACCACCCCATCCATCCTCTCTATGCAGTTCAGACTAAACCACCCCATCCATCCTCTCTATGCAGTTCAGACTAAATCACCCCATCCATCCTCTCTATGCAGTTCAGACTAAATCACCCCATCCATCCTCTCTATGTTGTTCAGACTAAACCACCCCACCCATCCTCTATTCAGTTCAGACTAAACCACCCCATCCATCTCCTCTCTATGCAGTTCAGACTAAACCACCCCATCCATCCTCTCTATGCAGTTCAGACTAAACCACCCCATCTCCTCTCTATGTTGTTCAGACTAAACCAGGCCATCTATCTTCTCTCTGTGTCATTCAGACTAAACCAGACCATCTATCTTCCCTCTGTGTTGTTCAGACTTGACCAGACCAGTATTCTTAACACAACTAGCCATTCATCTGCATTCACTGTCAAAATGGACAGAGAGAAACAAAAAGCTTCAAATTACTTCCATTCACCCCTCTACACACCCACCACCATCACTCCGTCCTCTCTATCCTCCTCTCCAATCTAATGATTAGAGTATCATGGCCCAGCCTGGCCCTCCTCCCTGCTCCACCTCGGCCCTCCTTTCTGCTCCCCCTCCTGGTCCAGCCTGGCTCTCCTCCCTGCTCCCCCTCCTGGTCCAGCCTGGCCCTCCTCCCTGCTCTCCCTCCTGGTCCAGCCTGGCCCTCCTCCCTGCTCTCCCTCCTGGTCCAGCCTGGCCCTCCTCCCTGCTCTCCCTCCTGGTCCAGCCTGGCCCTCCTCCCTGCTCTCCCTCCTGGTCCAGCCTGGCCCTCCTCCCTGCTCTCCCTCCCTTTCCCCACTCTCGCAGTCTCCCACCCTAGTCTTCTTCCCAGTACCCCTTCTTTGACCCTCCTCCCTGGTCCAGCCTAGCCCCCTCCTTGGACCCCCTTCCTGGCCCCCTGTCCGGCCCTCCTCTGTCAGTCCCCTCCCAGACTCCACTCCCTGGTCCAGTCTGGTCCCCCTCCCTGGCTCCACTCCCTGGTCCAGCCTGGTCCCCCTCCCTGGCACCCCTCTCCGGCCCCCCTTCCTTGGCCCCCTCCCATGGCCCCCTTCTCCCAGTCCCCTCCCTTGGTCCTCCCTCCTGGGCCAGCCTGGCCCCCTTCCTTGGCCCCTCCAATGGCCCCCTTCTCCCAGTCCCCCTCCCTTGGTCCTCCCTCCTGGGCCAGCCTGGCCCCCCTCCCTGTCCCTCCCATGGTTCCTCTACCGTCAATAATGTGTTATTGAAGTGAAATGGTGACATTAACCCTGAGCAGCCTAATGCTCTGTTCTTCATTGATCACATAAACACAGGATATACTTTATTACAGCATGATGCAGACAGTTAATCATCTCTCCGTCTCTGACAAGATCATAGTGGACTTGGAGAGACAAGGAGAGGAGGAGTGAAGAGGACTGGAGAGAAGAGAGCTCCCCAAGGAACCATCACAGGGAATTAGAGAGTGTTCAGCTCAGCGTATGTAGGCTAGCAGGCTCTCAGGCTCTCTCGGTGGGAAAGGCCTCCTGAATGAGCCTTTTTTATCTTGCCGTGGAATCAAATTAAAAGGGTTTGTAAGTCCTGACCTCACATTAATCAGAAAGCAAAAGTTGCAACCCTGGTGATTTGTTAGCTGACCTGTTTTCATCAGGTCCCACCTACTACCAGAAGTTAATATGGAGGAAACATTATCTTTAAGTGCAGCTACACTCCAGGAATAAAAGGTGCTATCAAGAACCTAAATGGGTTCTTCAGCTGTTCCCATGAAATAACCCTTTTGAAGAACCCTTTTTGGTTCCAGGTGGGTCCCTGCTCTGGTCTTTAACAGAGTCCAATTTTAGAAAGTGCTGCTCAAGAGCCAAAAGTGGTCCTTTTTTGTGTCCCATCGTCCGGTTGTGTCCCATCGTCCGGTTGTGTCCCATCGTCCGGTTGTGTCCCATCATCCAGTTGTGTCCCATCATCCAGTTGTGTCCCATCATCCAGTTGTGTCCCATCATCCAGTTGTGTCCCATCATCCAGTTGTGTCCCATCACAAGGGAAGGGGGTTGGGTTTGAATAAAAGAGCGGGAGGACTGAGGGACAAAGGGAATGGGTCTCTATTGGATCTTGAGAAGCTGTGCTACCATAATTATAGAATCTTATGCATTCTAATAACCTCCCATTTGGAAAAGGAAAATGCAAGATGTATATATTTACTCTGAGCTGCACTTCGATAGATGGTTCAAAGATGTAAGACTGGTTTGCCCAGCAGAGATCACCATTGTCCTTTGAAGAATCTTTCTGGTCAAAGTGTTGTAGAGCGGATACTTTGAAGTACCCTGCCATTCTCAGGCCATGTATGTTGTACAGCTGATAACTCCACGTCTAGGATATATAACTACTTCTTTCGTGAATAATAGTTCAAAGTTCATCCCAAGTTGCCATAATCAGCTCGTGCTGTATTCTGGCTGGTCTTGTTGAAATTCACCCTTCCAGCATGGTGATCGAAATCTCCACATGATCTGGTCTCATGTAAATGTTGTTAGAGTGGTCGTTCAACCATTCGCAACCGCAGCTAACGCCGGGGTTTGCTTAGTCTAACGTGACTTGGGTCACGGGGGCTTTTGTACTGGGGAAGAGAAGGGAATCTTTCATCCCTCTCCAACCAAGGTCTGTTCACATGGGTGTGGCCACTGAGTAAGTATAAGTTTACTTATGAAAACAGTTCTCTAATTTAGAAGCCAAAATCACACAAATAGTTTCATGTTTAAACATTTAATATTGTACAACAAGTCCATGTGAAACTGATAACTAGAATGTTTAAACTTTCCAAGATACAATTTCTGTCATCCTTTCATCAGATATTATCGCCCAGGCAACAACTGATCTTACATCATATTCTTTAAGTACCAACAAACACTTTCAACTGGCTGAGAATGGGGAAATATTGTTCCAATGGAGGACAGGAGGACTATTATACTAGAGACACTAGAGGACTATTATACTAGAGACACTAGAAGACTATTATACTAGAGACACTAGAGGACTATTATACTAGAGACACTAGAGGACTATTATACTAGAGACGCTAGAGGACTATTATACTAGAGGTACAGGAGGACTATTATACTAGAGACACTAGAGGACTATTATACTAGAGGTACAGGAGGACTATTATACTAGAGACACTAGAGGACTATTATACTAGAGACACTAGAGGACTATTATACTAGAGACACTAGAGGACTATTATACTAGAGACACTGGAGGACTATTATACTAGAGACACTAGAGGACTATTATACTAGAGACACTAGAGGACTATTATACTAGAGACACTAGAGGACTATTATACTAGAGACACTAGAGGACTATTATACTAGAGACACTAGAGGACTATTATACTAGAGACACTAGAGGACTATTATACTAGAGACACTAGAGGACTATTATACTAGAGACACTAGAGGACTATTATACTAGAGACACTAGAGGACTATTATACTAGAGACACTAGAGGACTATTATACTAGAGACACTAGAGGACTATTATACTAGAGACACTAGAGGACTATTATACTAGAGACACTAGAGGAATATTATACTAGAGACACTAGAGGACTATTATACTAGAGACACTAGAGGACTATTATACTAGAGGTACAGGAGGACTATTATACTAGAGACACTAGAGGACTATTATACTAGAGGTACAGGAGGACTATTATACTAGAGACACTAGAGGACTATTATACTAGAGGTACAGGAGGACTATTATACTAGAGACACTAGAGGACTATTATACTAGAGACACTAGAGGACTATTATACTAGAGACACTAGAGACACTAGAGGACTATTATACTAGAGACACTAGAGGACTATTATACTAGAGGTACAGGAAACTATTATACTAGAGACACTAGAGGACTATTATACTAGAGACACTAGAGGACTATTATACTAGAGGTACAGGAGGACTATTATACTAGAGGTACAGGAGGACTATTATACTAGAGACACTAGAGACACTAGAGGACTATTATACTAGAGACACTAGAGGACTATTATACTAGAGGTACAGGAGGACTATTATACTAGAGACACTAGAGGACTATTATACTAGAGACACTAGAGGACTATTATACTAGAGACACTAGAGGACTATTATGCTAGAGACACTAGAGGAGTATTATACTAGAGGTACATGAGGACGATTATACTAGAGACACTAGAGGACTATTATACTAGAGACGCTAGAGGACTATTATACTAGAGACGGTAGAGGACTATTATACTAGAGACGGTAGAGGACTATTATACTAGAGACACTAGAGGACGATTATACTAGAGACACTAGAGGACTATTATACTAGAGACACTAGAGGACTATTATACTAGAGGACTATTATACTAGAGGTACAGGAGGACTATTATACTAGAGGTACAGGAGGACTATTATACTAGAGGTACAGGAGGACTATTATACTAGAGACACTAGAGGACTATTATACTAGAGACACTAGAGGACTATTATACTAGAGACACTAGAGGACTATTATACTAGAGACACTAGAGGACTATTATACTAGAGACACTAGAGGACTATTATGCTAGAGACACTAGAGGAGTATTATACTAGAGGTACAGGAGGACGATTATACTAGAGACACTAGAGGACTATTATACTAGAGAAGCTAGAGGACTATTATACTAGAGGACTATTATACTAGAGAAGCTAGAGGACTATTATACTAGAGACACTAGAGGACTATTATGCTAGAGACACTAGAGGAGTATTATACTAGAGGTACAGGAGGACGATTATACTAGAGACACTAGAGGACTATTATACTAGAGAAGCTAGAGGACTATTATACTAGAGACACTAGAGGACTATTATACTAGAGACACTAGAGGACTATTATACTAGAGACACTAGAGGAGTATTATACTAGAGACGCTAGAGGACTATTATACTAGAGACGCTAGAGGACTATTATACTAGAGACGGTAGAGGACTATTATACTAGAGACGGTAGAGGACGATTATACTAGAGACACTAGAGGACGATTATACTAGAGACACTAGAGGTCTATTATACTAGAGACGGTAGAGGACTATTATACTAGAGACACTAGAGGACGATTATACTAGAGACACTAGAGGACTATTATACTAGAGACACTAGAGGACTATTATACTAGAGACACTAGAGGACTATTATACTAGAGCCTTTAGAGGACTATTATACTAGAGCCTTTAGAGGACTATTATACTAGAGCCTTTAGAGGACTATTATACTAGAGACGGTAGAGGACTATTATACTAGAGACGGTAGAGGACTATTATACTAGAGACGGTAGAGGACTATTATACTAGAGACGGTAGAGGACTATTATACTAGAGACGGTAGAGGACTATTGTACTAGAGACACTAGAGGACTATTATACTAGAGACACTAGAGGACTATTATACTAGAGACACTAGAGGAGTATTATACTAGAGGTACAGGAGGACGATTATACTAGAGACACTAGAGGACTATTATACTAGAGACGCTAGAGGACTATTATACTAGAGACGGTAGAGGACTATTATACTAGAGACGGTAGAGGACTATTATACTAGAGACACTAGAGGACTATTATACTAGAGACGCTAGAGGACTATTATACTAGAGACGCTAGAGGACTATTATACTAGAGACACTAGAGGACTATTATACTAGAGACGCTAGAGGACTATTATACTAGAGACGCTAGAGGACTATTATACTAGAGACACTAGAGGACTATTATACAAGAGACACTAGAGGACTATTATACTAGAGACGCTAGAGGACTATTATACTAGAGACACTAGAGGACTATTATACTAGAGGTACAGGAGGACTATTATAATAGAGACACTAGAGGACTATTATACTAGAGACACTAGTGGACTATTATACTAGAGGTACAGGAGGACTATTATACTAGAGACACTAGAGGACTATTATACTAGAGACACTAGAGGACTATTATACTAGAGACACTAGAGGACTATTATACTAGAGACACTAGAGGACTATTATACTAGAGGAACAGGAGGACTATTATACTAGAGGTACAGGAGGACTATTATACTAGAGACACTAGAGGACTATTATACTAGAGACGCTAGAGGACTATTATACTAGAGACACTAGAGGACTATTATACTAGAGGTACAGGAGGACTATTATACTAGAGACACTAGAGACACTAGAGGACTATTATACTAGAGACACTAGAGGACTATTATACTAGAGACACTAGAGGACTATTATACTAGAGACGGTAGAGGACTATTATACTAGAGACACTAGAGGACTATTATACTAGAGACACTAGAGGACTATTATACTAGAGACACTAGAGGACTATTATACTAGAGGTACAGGAGGACTATTATACTAGAGACACTAGAGGACTATTATACTAGAGACGCTAGAGGACTATTATACTAGAGACACTAGAGGACTATTATACTAGAGACACTAGAGGACTATTATACTAGAGACACTAGAGGACTATTATACTAGAGACATTAGAGGACTATTCTACTAGAGACACTAGAGGACTATTATACTAGAGACGGTAGAGGACGATTATACTAGAGACACTAGAGGAGTATTATACTAGAGAGACGAGAGGACTATTATACTAGAGACACTAGAGGACTATTATACTAGAGACACTAGAGGACTATTATACTAGAGACACTAGAAGACTATTATACTAGAGGTACAGGAGGACTATTATACGAGAGACACTAGAGGACTATTATACTAGAGACACTAGAGGACTATTACACTAGAGGTACAGGAGGACTATTATACTAGAGGTACAGGAGGACTATTATACTAGAGAACTATTATACTAGAGACACTAGAGGACTATTATACTAGAGACACTAGAGGACTATTATGCTAGAGACACTAGAGGAGTATTATACTAGAGGTACATGAGGACGATTATACTAGAGACGGTAGAGGACTATTACACTAGAGACGGTAGAGGACTATTATACTAGAGACACTAGAGGACTATTATACTAGAGACACTAGAGGACTATTATACTAGAGACACTAGAGGACTATTATACTAGAGACACTAGAGGACTATTATACTAGAGACACTAGAGGACTATTATACTAGAGACACTAGAGGACTATTATACTAGAGACACTAGAGGACTATTATACTAGAGACACTAGAGGACTATTATACTAGAGACACTAGAGGACTATTATACTAGAGGTACAGGAGGACTATTATACTAGAGACACTAGAGGACTATTATACTAGAGGTACAGGAGGACTATTATACTAGAGACACTAGAGGACTATTATACTAGAGGTACAGGAGGACTATTATACTAGAGACACTAGAGGACTATTATACTAGAGACACTAGAGGACTATTATACTAGAGACACTAGAGACACTAGAGGACTATTATACTAGAGACACTAGAGGACTATTATACTAGAGGTACAGGAAACTATTATACTAGAGACACTAGAGGACTATTATACTAGAGACACTAGAGGACTATTATACTAGAGGTACAGGAGGACTATTATACTAGAGGTACAGGAGGACTATTATACTAGAGACACTAGAGACACTAGAGGACTATTATACTAGAGACACTAGAGGACTATTATACTAGAGGTACAGGAGGACTATTATACTAGAGACACTAGAGGACTATTATACTAGAGACACTAGAGGACTATTATACTAGAGACACTAGAGGACTATTATGCTAGAGACACTAGAGGAGTATTATACTAGAGGTACATGAGGACGATTATACTAGAGACACTAGAGGACTATTATACTAGAGACGCTAGAGGACTATTATACTAGAGACGGTAGAGGACTATTATACTAGAGACGGTAGAGGACTATTATACTAGAGACACTAGAGGACGATTATACTAGAGACACTAGAGGACTATTATACTAGAGACACTAGAGGACTATTATACTAGAGACACTAGAGGACTATTATACTAGAGACACTAGAGGACTATTATACTAGAGGTACAGGAGGACTATTATACTAGAGGTACAGGAGGACTATTATACTAGAGACACTAGAGGACTATTATACTAGAGACACTAGAGGACTATTATACTAGAGACACTAGAGGACTATTATACTAGAGACACTAGAGGACTATTATGCTAGAGACACTAGAGGAGTATTATACTAGAGGTACAGGAGGACGATTATACTAGAGACACTAGAGGACTATTATACTAGAGAAGCTAGAGGACTATTATACTAGAGGACTATTATACTAGAGAAGCTAGAGGACTATTATACTAGAGACACTAGAGGACTATTATGCTAGAGACACTAGAGGAGTATTATACTAGAGGTACAGGAGGACGATTATACTAGAGACACTAGAGGACTATTATACTAGAGAAGCTAGAGGACTATTATACTAGAGACACTAGAGGACTATTATACTAGAGAAGCTAGAGGACTATTATACTAGAGACACTAGAGGACTATTATACTAGAGACACTGGAGGACTATTATACTAGAGACACTAGAGGACTATTATACTAGAGACACTAGAGGACTATTATACTAGAGACACTAGAGGACTAGTATACTAGAGACACTAGAGGACTAGTATACTAGAGACACTAGAGGACTATTATACTAGAGACACTAGAGGACTATTATACTAGAGACACTAGAGGACTATTATACTAGAGACACTAGAGGACTATTATACTAGAGACACTAGAGGAATATTATACTAGAGGTATAGGAGGACTATTATACTAGAGACACTAGAGGACTTTTATACTAGAGACACTAGAGGACTATTATACTAGAGACACTAGAGGACTATTATACTAGAGACACTAGAGGAGTATTATACTAGAGGTACAGGAGGACGATTATACTAGAGACACTAGAGGACTATTATACTAGAGACGCTAGAGGACTATTATACTAGAGACGGTAGAGGACTATTACACTAGAGACGCTAGAGGACTATTATACTAGAGACACGAGAGGACTATTATACTAGAGACACTAGAGGACTATTATACAAGAGACGGTAGAGGACTATTATACTAGAGGTACAGGAGGACTATTACACTAGAGACACTAGAGGACTATTATACTAGAGACACTAGAGGACTATTATACTAGAGACACTAGAGGACTATTATACTAGAGACACTAGAGGACAATTATATTAGAGACGGTAGAGGACTATTATACTAGAGACACTAGAGGACGATTATACTAGAGACACTAGAGGACTATTATACTAGAGACACTAGAGGACTATTATACTAGAGACACTAGAGGACTATTATACTAGAGACACTAGAGGACTATTATACTAGAGACACTAGAGGACTATTATACTAGAGACAATAGAGGACTATTATACTAGAGGTACAGGAGGACTATTATACTAGAGACACTAGAGGACTATTATACTAGAGACACTAGAGGACTATTATACTAGAGACACTAGATGACTATTATACTAGAGACACTAGAGGACTATTATACTAGAGACGCTAGAGGACTATTATACTAGAGACGCTAGAGGACTATTATACTAGAGACGCTAGAGGACTATTATACTAGAGACGGTAGAGGACTATTATACTAGAGACACTAGAGGACGATTATACTAGAGACACTAGAGGACGATTATACTAGAGACACTAGAGGTCTATTATACTAGAGACGGTAGAGGACTATTATACTAGAGACACTAGAGGACGATTATACTAGAGACACTAGAGGACTATTATACTAGAGACACTAGAGGACTATTATACTAGAGACACTAGAGGACTATTATACTAGAGACACTAGAGGACTATTATACTAGAGCCTTTAGAGGACTATTATACTAGAGCCTTTAGAGGACTATTATACTAGAGACGGTAGAGGACTATTATACTAGAGACGGTAGAGGACTATTATACTAGAGACGGTAGAGGACTATTATACTAGAGACGGTAGAGGACTATTATACTAGAGACGGTAGAGGACTATTGTACTAGAGACACTAGAGGACTATTATACTAGAGACACTAGAGGACTATTATACTAGAGACACTAGAGGAGTATTATACTAGAGGTACAGGAGGACGATTATACTAGAGACACTAGAGGACTATTATACTAGAGACGCTAGAGGACTATTATACTAGAGACGGTAGAGGACTATTATACTAGAGACGGTAGAGGACTATTATACTAGAGACACTAGAGGACTATTATACTAGAGACACTAGAGGACTATTATACTAGAGACACTAGAGGACTATTATACTAGAGACACTAGAGGACTATTATACTAGAGACACTAGAGGACTATTATACTAGAGACACTAGAGGACTATTATACTAGAGACACTAGAGGACTATTATATTAGAGACACAAGAGGAGTATTATACTAGACAGACGAGGGGACTATTATACTAGAGACACTAGAGGACTATTATACTAGAGACACTAGAGGACTATTATACTAGAGACGCTAGAGGACTATTATACTAGAGACGCTAGAGGACTATTATACTAGAGACGCTAGAGGACTATTATACTAGAGACACTAGAGGACTATTATACTAGAGACGCTAGAGGACTATTATACTAGAGACGCTAGAGGACTATTATACTAGAGACACTAGAGGACTATTATACAAGAGACACTAGAGGACTATTATACTAGAGACGCTAGAGGACTATTATACTAGAGACACTAGAGGACTATTATACTAGAGGTACAGGAGGACTATTATAATAGAGACACTAGAGGACTATTATACTAGAGACACTAGTGGACTATTATACTAGAGGTACAGGAGGACTATTATACTAGAGACACTAGAGGACTATTATACTAGAGACACTAGAGGACTATTATACTAGAGACACTAGAGGACTATTATACTAGAGACACTAGAGGACTATTATACTAGAGGAACAGGAGGACTATTATACTAGAGGTACAGGAGGACTATTATACTAGAGACACTAGAGGACTATTATACTAGAGACGCTAGAGGACTATTATACTAGAGACACTAGAGGACTATTATACTAGAGACACTAGAGGACTATTATACTAGAGGTACAGGAGGACTATTATACTAGAGACACTAGAGACACTAGAGGACTATTATACTAGAGACACTAGAGGACTATTATACTAGAGACACTAGAGGACTATTATACTAGAGACGGTAGAGGACTATTATACTAGAGACACTAGAGGACTATTATACTAGAGACACTAGAGGACTATTATACTAGAGACACTAGAGGACTATTATACTAGAGGTACAGGAGGACTATTATACTAGAGACACTAGAGGACTATTATACTAGAGACACTAGAGGACTATTATACTAGAGACGCTAGAGGACTATTATACTAGAGACACTAGAGGACTATTATACTAGAGACACTAGAGGACTATTATACTAGAGACACTAGAGGACTATTATACTAGAGACATTAGAGGACTATTCTACTAGAGACACTAGAGGACTATTATACTAGAGACGGTAGAGGACGATTATACTAGAGACACTAGAGGAGTATTATACTAGAGAGACGAGAGGACTATTATACTAGAGACACTAGAGGACTATTATACTAGAGACACTAGAGGACTATTATACTAGAGACACTAGAAGACTATTATACTAGAGGTACAGGAGGACTATTATACGAGAGACACTAGAGGACTATTATACTAGAGACACTAGAGGACTATTACACTAGAGGTACAGGAGGACTATTATACTAGAGGTACAGGAGGACTATTATACTAGAGAACTATTATACTAGAGACACTAGAGGACTATTATACTAGAGACACTAGAGGACTATTATGCTAGAGACACTAGAGGAGTATTATACTAGAGGTACATGAGGACGATTATACTAGAGACGGTAGAGGACTATTACACTAGAGACGGTAGAGGACTATTATACTAGAGACACTAGAGGACTATTATACTAGAGACACTAGAGGACTATTATACTAGAGACACTAGAGGAGTATTATACTAGAGACACTAGAGGAGTATTATACTAGAGACACTAGAGGAGTATTATACTAGAGACACTAGAGGAGTATTATACTAGAGGTACAGGAGGACGATTATACTAGAGACACTAGAGGAGTATTATACTAGAGGTACAGGAGGACTATTATACTAGAGGTACAGGAGGACTATTATACTAGAGACACTAGAGGACTATTATACTAGAGACGGTAGAGGACTATTATACTAGAGACGGTAGAGGACTATTATACTAGAGGTACAGGAGGACTATTATACTAGAGGTACAGGAGGACTATTATACTAGAGACACTAGAGGACTATTATACTAGAGACGCTAGAGGACTATTATACTAGAGACGCTAGAGGACTATTATACTAGAGACGCTAGAGGACTGTTATACTAGAGACACGAGAGGACTATTATACTAGAGACACTAGAGGACTATTATACTAGAGACGGTAGAGGACTATTATACTAGAGACGGTAGAGGACTATTATACTAGAGACACTAGAGGACTATTATACTAGAGACACTAGAGGACTATTATACTAGAGGTACAGGAGGACTATTATAATAGAGACACTAGAGGACTATTATACTAGAGACACTAGAGGACTATTATACTAGAGACGGTAGAGGACTATTATACTAGAGACACTAGAGGACTATTATACTAGAGACACTAGAGGACTATTATACTAGAGACACTAGAGGACTATTATACTAGAGGCACTAGAGGACTATTATACTAGAGGCACTAGAGGACAATTATACTAGAGACACAAGAGGACTATTATACTAGAGACACTAGAGGACTATTATACTAGAGACGCTAGAGGACTATTATACTAGAGACACGAGAGGACTATTATACTAGAGACACTAGAGGACTATTATACAAGAGACGGTAGAGGACTATTATACTAGAGACACTAGAGGACGATTATACTAGAGACACTAGAGGACTATTATACTAGAGACGGTAGAGGACTATTATAATAGAGACACTAGAGGACTATTATACTAGAGACACTAGAGGACTATTATACTAGAGGTACAGGAGGACTATTATACAAGAGACGGTAGAGGACTATTATACTAGAGACACTAGAGGACGATTATACTAGAGACACTAGAGGACTATTATACTAGAGACGGTAGAGGACTATTATACTAGAGACGGTAGAGGACTATTATACTAGAGACGGTAGAGGACTATTATACTAGAGACGGTAGAGGACTATTATACTAGAGACACTAGAGGACTATTATACTAGAGACACTAGAGGACTATTATACTAGAGACACTAGAGGACTATTATACTAGAGGACTATTATACTAGAGGTACAGGAGGACTATTATAATAGAGACACTAGAGGACTATTATACTAGAGACACTAGAGGACTATTATACTAGAGACGGTAGAGGACTATTATACTAGAGGTACAGGAGGACTATTATACTAGAGGTACGTGAGGACTATTATACTAGAGACGGTAGAGGACTATTATACTAGAGGTACAGGAGGACTATTATACTAGAGGTACAGGAGGACTATTATACTAGAGACACTTGAGTACTATAATACTAGAGATACTAGAGACGCTAGAGAACTATTATACTAGAGATACAGGAGGACTATTATACTAGAGATACAGGAGGACTATTATACTAGAGACACTAGAGGACTATTATACTAGAGGTACAGGAGGACTATTATACTAGAGACACTTGAGTACTATAATACTAGAGATACTAGAGACACTAGAGGACTATTATACTAGAGGTACAGGAGGACTATTATACTAGAGGTACAGGAGGACTATTATACTAGAGACACTTGAGTACTATAATACTAGAGACGCTAGAGAACTATTATACTAGAGATACAGGAGGACTATTATACTAGAGATACAGGAGGACTATTATACTAGAGACACTTGAGTACTATAATACTAGAGACACTAGAGGACGATTATACTAGAGGACTATTATACTAGAGGACGATTATACTAGAGACACTAGAGGACGATTATACTAGAGACACTAGAGGACTATTATACTAGAGACGGTAGAGGACTATTATACTAGAGACACTAGAGGACTATTATACTAGAGACACTAGAGGACTATTATACTAGAGACACTAGAGGACTATTATACTAGAGACACTAGAGGACTATTATACTAGAGACACTAGAGGACTATTATACTAGAGACACTAGAGGACTATTATACTAGAGACACGAGAGGACTATTATACTAGAGACACGAGAGGACTATTATACTAGAGACACGAGAGGACTATTATACTAGAGACACTAGAGGACTATTATACAAGAGACGGTAGAGGACGATTATACTAGAGACACTAGAGGACTATTATACCAGAGACGGTAGAGGACTATTATACTAGAGACACTAGAGGACTATTATACTAGAGACACTAGAGGACTATTATACTAGAGGTACAGGAGGACTATTATACAAGAGACGGTAGAGGACTATTATACTAGAGACACTAGAGGACGATTATACTAGAGACACTAGAGGACTATTATACTAGAGACGGTAGAGGACTATTATACTAGAGACGGTAGAGGACTATTATACTAGAGACGGTAGAGGACTATTATACTAGAGACGGTAGAGGACTATTATACTAGAGACACTAGAGGACTATTATACTAGAGACACTAGAGGACTATTATACTAGAGACACTAGAGGACTATTATACTAGAGGACTATTATACTAGAGGTACAGGAGGACTATTATAATAGAGACACTAGAGGACTATTATACTAGAGACACAAGAGGACTATTATACTAGAGACACTAGAGGACTATTATACTAGAGACACTAGAGGACTATTATACTAGAGGTACTAGAGGACTATTATACTAGAGGTACGTGAGGACTATTATACTAGAGACGGTAGAGGACTATTATACTAGAGGTACAGGAGGACTATTATACTAGAGGTACAGGAGGACTATTATACTAGAGACACTTGAGTACTATAATACTAGAGATACTAGAGACGCTAGAGAACTATTATACTAGAGATACAGGAGGACTATTATACTAGAGACACTTGAGTACTATAATACTAGAGATACTAGAGACGCTAGAGAACTATTATACTAGAGATACAGGAGGAATATTATACTAGAGATACAGGAGGACTATTATACTAGAGACACTAGAGGACTATTATACTAGAGGTACAGGAGGACTATTATACTAGAGACACTTGAGTACTATAATACTAGAGATACTAGAGACACTAGAGGACTATTATACTAGAGGTACAGGAGGACTATTATACTAGAGGTACAGGAGGACTATTATACTAGAGACACTTGAGTACTATAATACTAGAGATACTAGAGACACTAGAGGACTATTATACTAGAGGTACAGGAGGACTATTATACTAGAGACACTTGAGTACTATAATACTAGAGACGCTAGAGAACTATTATACTAGAGATACAGGAGGACTATTATACTAGAGATACAGGAGGACTATTATACTAGAGACACTTGAGTACTATAATACTAGAGATACAGGAGGACTATTATACTAGAGACACTTGAGTACTATAATACTAGAGACACTAGAGGACGATTATACTAGAGGACTATTATACTAGAGACACTAGAGGACGATTATACTAGAGACACTAGATGACGATTATACTAGAGACACTAGAGGACTATTATACTAGAGACGGTAGAGGACTATTATACTAGAGACACTAGAGGACTATTATACTAGAGACACTAGAGGACTATTATACTAGAGACACTAGAGGACTATTATACTAGAGACACTAGAGGACTATTATACTAGAGACACTAGAGGACTATTATACTAGAGACACTAGAGGACTATTATACTAGAGACACTAGAGGACTATTATACTAGAGGTACAGGAGGACTATTATAATAGAGACACTAGAGGACTATTATACTAGAGACACTAGAGGACTATTATACTAGAGACACTAGAGGACTATTATACTAGAGACACTAGAGGACTATTATACTAGAGGTACTAGAGGACTATTATACTAGAGGTACTAGAGGACTATTATACTAGAGGTACGTGAGGACTATTATACTAGAGACGCTAGAGGACTATTATACTAGAGGTACAGGAGGACTATTATACTAGAGACACTAGAGGACTATTATACTAGAGACACTAGAGGACTATTATACTAGAGACACTAGAGGAGTATTATACTAGAGGTACAGGAGGACTATTATACTAGAGGTACAGGAGGACTATTATACTAGAGACACTAGAGGACTATTATACTAGAGATACAGGAGGACTATTATACTAGAGGTACAGGAGGACTATTATACTAGAGACACTAGAGGACTATTATACTAGAGACACTAGAGGACTATTATACTAGAGACGGTAGAGGACTATTATACTAGAGACGGTAGAGGACTATTATACTAGAGACACTAGAGGACTATTATACTAGAGACACTAGAGGACTATTATACTAGAGACACTAGAGGACTATTATACTAGAGGTACAGGAGGACTATTATAATAGAGACACTAGAGGACTATTATACTAGAGACACAAGAGGACTATTATACTAGAGACACTAGAGGACTATTATACTAGAGACACTAGAGGACTATTATACTAGAGGTACTAGAGGACTATTATACTAGAGGTACTAGAGGACTATTATACTAGAGGTACTGGAGGACTATTATACTAGAGGTACGTGAGGACTATTATACTAGAGACGCTAGAGGACTATTATACTAGAGGTACAGGAGGACTATTATACTAGAGACACTAGAGGACTATTATACTAGAGACACTAGAGGACTATTATACTAGAGACACTGGAGGAGTATTATACTAGAGGTACAGGAGGACTATTATACTAGAGACACTAGAGGACTATTATACTAGAGATACAGGAGGACTATTATACTAGAGACACTAGAGACGCTAGAGGACTATTATACTAGAGGTACAGGAGGACTATTATACTAGAGGTACAGGAGGACTATTATACTAGAGATACAGGAGGACTATTATACTAGAGATACAGGAGGACTATTATACTAGAGACACTAGAGGACTATTATACTAGAGACACTAGAGGACTATTATACTAGAGGTACTAGAGAACTATTATACTAGAGATACAGGAGGACTATTATACTAGAGACACTAGAGTACTATAATACTAGAGATACTAGAGACACTAGAGAACTATTATACTAGAGATACAGGAGGACTATTATACTAGAGACACTTGAGTACTATAATACTAGAGATACTAGAGACGCTAGAGAACTATTATACTAGAGATACAGGAGGACTATTATACTAGAGATACAGGAGGACTATTATACTCGAGCTACAGGAGGCGTATTATTCTAGAGGTAAAGGAGGACTATTATACTAGAGACACTAGAGGACCCCATTTTCGCCTAAAATGACATACCCAAATCTAACTGCCCATAGCTCAGGCCCTAAAGCAAGGATATGCATATTATTGAAACCATTTGAAATGAAACACTTTGAAGTTTGTGGAAATGTAAAAGGAATGTAGGAGAATATAACACATTAGATCTGGAAAAGGACAGTACAAAGAAAAACCAACTGTTTTATTGCATTTTTTGTAAAACATCTTTGAAATGCAAGAAAAACGGCCATAGTGTATTATTCCAGCCCAGGTGCAATATATGGCAGCAGTGTGCGCGCAAAGTTTTAGACTGATTCAATGAACCATTGCATTTGTTTTCAAAGTTTTGCATCAAGACTGCCAAAATGTGCCTAACATGTTTTTTAATAACTTTTCAAGTTCAAAACTGTGCACTCTCCTCAAACAATAGCATGGCATTCCTTTTAATTCATTTTTTTTGGAACGACTGGATCGATTTTTGCATTTCGTTCCAGTTGTTGGCAGCAGAGAACTGGAAGGAAAGGCGACCAAATAGGTGTTGACTTTGGAGATGACCAGTGAAATATACCTGCTGGCGTGCGTGCCATGGGTGGGTGTTGCTATGGTGACCAGTGAGCGGAGATAAGGCGTAGTTTTTCCATGCATTGACTTAGAAATTACCTGGAGCCAGTGGTTATGGTGACGAAAAGGTACCTGTAATATAATCTACTGTACATTATACCTGTAATATAATCTACTGTACTATATACCCATAATAGAATCTACTGTACTATATACCCATAATAGAATCTACTGTACTATATACCCATAATATAATCTACTGTACTATATACCCATAATATAATCAACTCTACAATATACATGTAATATAATCTACAGTACTATATATATCTGTAATATAATCTACAGTACTGTATATCTGTAATATAATCTACAGTACTGTATATCTGTAATATAATCTACAGTACTATATATCTGTAATATAATCTACAGTACAGTCGTGGCCAAAAGTTTTGAGAATGACACAAATATTAATTTTCACAAAGTTTGCTGCTTCAGTGTATTTAGATATTTTGTCAGATGTTACTATGGAATACTGAACTACAATTACAAGCATTTCATAAGTGTCAAAGGCTTTTATTGACAAATACATGAAGTTGATGCAAAGTGTCAATATTTGCAGTGTTGACCCTTCTTTTTCAAGACCTCCTCAATCCGCCCTGGCATGCTGTCAATTAACTTCTGGGCCACATCCTGACTGATGACAGTCCATTCTTGCGTAATCAATGCTTGGAGCTTGTCAGAATTTGTGGGTTTTTATTTGTCCACCTGCCTCTTGAGGATTGATCACAAATTCTCAATGGGATTAAGGTCTGGCGAGTTTCCTGGCCATGGACCCAAAATATCAATGTTTTGTTCCCTGAGCCACTTATCACTTTTTCTTTATGGCAAGATACTCCATCATGCTGGAAAATATATTGTTTGTCACCAAACTGTTCCTGGATGGTTGGGAGAAGTTGCTCTCGGAGGATGTGTTGGTACCATTCTTTATTCATGGCTGTGTTCTTAGGCAAAATTGTGAGTGAGCCCACTCCCTTGGCTGAGAAGCAACCCCACACATGAATGGTCTCAGGATGCTTTACTGTTGGCATGACACAGGACTGATGCTAGGTGCTCACCTTGTCTTCTCCATACAATCTTTTTTTCCTGATGCCCCAAACAATCGGAAAGGGGATTCATCAGAGAAAATGACTTTACCCCAGTCCTCAGCAGTCCATCCCTGTACCATTTGCAGAATATCAGTCTGTCCCTGATGTTTTTCCTAGAGAGAAGTGGCTTCTTTGCTAACCTTCTTGACACCAGGCCAGGCATTTCATTTTGGTGCCGTATTAAAGTGCACTGTTCCCCTGGACCTCTCTGCTCTATGTGCCTTATTCCTCATTACACACCTAGCCAGCCTTGACACCATCATACAAACTGAGGCAGCAGTCTTTGTGGAAATCAATATTTGTGTCATTCTCAAAACTTTTTGCCACGACTGTACTGTATACCTGTAATATAATATCCTGAATGAAATACCACTCATATTATCTTATGTACTAAGTAACTGTAATATAATATCCTGTATGAAATACCGCTCATATAATCTTATGTACTAAGTAACTGTAATATAATCTACCATACTTTGTACCTGTAATATAATCTACTGTACATAATACATGTAATATAATATACTGTACTATATCCTCACATTCTTAAATAAGCATGCCCCTTTCAAAAAATGTTGCACCAGGAACATATATATCCCTTGGTTCTCTCCAGAACTGACTGCCCTTGACCAGCACAAAAACATCCTGTGGCGTTCTGCATTAGCATCGAATTGCCCCTGCGATATGCAACTTTTCAGGGAAGTTATACACAGGCAGTTAGGAAAGCTAAGGCTAGCTTTTTAAAGCAGAAATGTGCATCCTGTAGCACAAACTCAAAAAGTTCTGGGACACTAAGTCCATGGAGAATGAGCACCACCCCCATGAGCACCTCCTCCCAGCTGCCCACTGCACTGAGCATTTTTCTATTGCTGGCCATGCTTTCCACCTGGCTACCCCTACCCCAGTCAACAGCCCTGCACTCCCCACAACAACTCGCCCAAGCATCCCCAATTTCTCCTTCACCCAAATCCAGATAGCTGATGTTCTGAAAGAGCTGCAAAATCTGGACCCCTACAAATCATCCGGGCAAGACAATCTGGACCCTCTCTTTCTAAAATGATCTGCTGAAATTTTGCAACCCCTAATCACTTGCCTCTTCAACCTTTCTTTCGTATCGTCTGAGATTGCCAAATATTGGAAAGCTGCCGCGGTCATCACCCTCTTCAAAGGGGAGACACCCTAGACCCAAACTGCTACAGACCTATTTCTATCCTACCCTGCCTTTCTAAGATCTTCAAAAGCAAAATTAACAAACAGATTACCGACCATTTCAAATCCCACAGTACCTTCTCTGCTACACAGTCTGGTTTCAGAGCTGGTCATGGGTGCACCTCAGCCATGCTCAAGGTCCTAAATGATATCATAACCGCCAACTGTGCAGTTGTATTCATCGACCTGGCCAAGGCTTTCAACTCTGTCAATCACCACAATCTTATTGGCAGACTGAACAGCCTTGGTTTCTCAAATTATTGCATTTCCTGGTTCACCAACTGCTTCTCTGATGGAGTTCAGTGTGTCAAATTGGAGGGCCTGTTTTCGGGACCTCTGGCAGTCTCTATGGGGGTGCCACAGGGTTCATTTCTCGGGCCGACTCTCTTCTCTGTATACAATGATGTCGCTCTTGCTGCTGGTGATGCTCTGATCCACCTCTACGCAGACGACACCATTCTGTATACTTCTGGACCATCTTTGGACACTTATCTAACCTCCAGACGAGCTTCAATTCCATACAACTCTCCTTCCGTGGCCTCCAACTGCTCTTAAATGCAAGTATAACTAAATGCATGCTCTTCAACCGATCACTGCCCGCACATAACTACAGATATCTAGATGTCTGGTTAGACTGTAAACTCTCCTTCCAGACTCACATTAAGCATCTCCAAATCTAGAATCGCTTCCCTCATGCTGCCAAACATACCCTCGTAAAACTGACCATCCTGCCGATCCTCGACATCGGTGATGTAATTTATAAAATAGCCTCCAACACTCTAATCAACAAATTGGATGCAGTCTATCACAGTGCCATCCGTTTTGTCACCAAAGCCCCATATATTACCCACTACTGCGACCTGTACATTCTCGTTGGCTGGCCCTTGTTTCATACTCGTCGCCACACCCACTGGTTCCAGGTCATCTACATCTAAAGTCCCGCCTTATCTCAGCTCACTGGTCACCATAGCAGCAACCACCCGTAGCACGCACTCCAGCAGGTATATCTCACTGGTCACCCCCAAAGCCTTTTCCTCCTTTGGCCGCCTTTCCTTCCAATTCTCTGCTTCCAATGAATGGAATGAACTGCAAAAATCACTGAAGTTAGAGACTCATTTTTCCCTCACTAGCTTTAAGCACCAGCTGTCTGAGCAGCTCAAAGATCACTATACCTGTACATAGCCCATCTGTAAACAGCCCATCCAACTCCCTCATCCCCATACTGTATTGATTTATTTATCTTGCTCCTTTGCCACCCAGTATCTCTACTTGCACATCCATCTTCTGCACATCTACCATTCCGGTGTTTAATTGTATATTGTAATTACTTCGCCACCACGGCCTATTTATTGCCTGAACTCCCTGTCACACTCTGACCACTATTTGCGTTGTTTGTTTCTATGTTTTGTTTGGTAAGGGTGTGATATGAGTGGGCATTCTATGTTGCATGTCTAGTTAGTCTGTTTCTGTGTGTTTTGGCCTGATATGGTTCTCAATCAGTGGCAGGTGTTTGTCGTGGTCTCTGATTGGGAACCATATTTAGGAAGCCTGTTTTGTATTGTGGTTGGTAGGTTATTGTCTATGTGATGTTGCATGTTAGCACTCAGTTTTGATAGCGGTCACGTTCGTCTGTTATTTTGTTTGTTTGTTTAGTGTACTTAGTGTTTTTCGTCTTTCATTAAAAGTATGCATTCACACCACGCTGCACTTTGGTCTCCTCACTACGACGATCGTGACAGAATAACCGACCAACAATGGACCAAGCAGCGTGGTAACGGCCAGCAGCGGCAAAGAACGCAGTTTTACTTTTGTGCCTTATTGCAAACAGGATGCTGTATGTTGTACTAGCTTCCTTCTATTCCTCTGTCATTTAAGTTAGTATTGTGGAGTAACTACAATGTCAGTTTTCTCCTATCCCAGGTCTGTGTATAGTAATGAGATCTCCACTTTGTCCACAGTGTGTTCTGTCTACAGTAATGAGATCTCCACTTTGCCCACAGTGTGTTCTGTCTACAGTAATGAGATCTCCACGTTGTCCACAGTGTGTTCTGTCTATAGTAATGAGATCTCCACTTTGTCCACAGTGTGTTCTGTCTATAGCAATGAGATCTCCACGTTGTCCAGTGTGTTCTGTCTATAGTAATGAGATCTCCACTTTGTCCACAGTGTGTTCTGTCTACAGTAATGAGATCTCCACATTGTCCAGTGTGTTCTGTCTATAGTAATGAGATCTCCACATTGTCCAGTGTGTTCTGTCTATAGTAATGAGATCTCCACTTGGTCCAGTGTGTTCTGTCTATAGTAATGAGATCTCCACTTTGTCCACAGTGTGTTCTGTCTATAGCAATGAGATCTCCACGTTGTCCAGTGTGTTCTGTCTATAGTAATGAGATCTCCACTTTGTCCACAGTGTGTTCTGTCTACAGTAATGAGATCTCCACATTGTCCAGTGTGTTCTGTCTATAGTAATGAGATCTCCACATTGTCCAGTGTGTTCTGTCTATAGTAATGAGATCTCCACTTGGTCCAGTGTGTTCTGTCTATAGTAATGAGATCTCAACTTGGTCCACAGTGTGTTCTGTCTACAGTAATGAGATCTACACGTTGTCCAGTGTGTTCTGTCTATAGTAATGAGATCTCCACTTTGTCCACAGTGTGTTCTGTCTACAGTAATGAGATCTCCACATTGTCCAGTGTGTTCTGTCTATAGTAATGAGATCTCCACATTGTCCAGTGTGTTCTGTCTATAGTAATGAGATCTCCACTTGGTCCAGTGTGTTCTGTCTATAGTAATGAGATCTCAACTTGGTCCACAGTGTGTTCTGTCTACAGTAATGAGATCTACACGTTGTCCAGTGTGTTCTGTCTATAGTAATGAGATCTCCACATTGTCCACAGTGTGTTCTGTCTATAGCAATGAGATCTCCACGTTGTCCAGTGTGTTCTGTCTATAGTAATGAGATCTCCACTTTGTCCACAGTGTGTTCTGTCTACAGTAATGAGATCTCCACATTGTCCAGTGTGTTCTGTCTATAGTAGTGAGATCTCCACGTTGTCCAGTGTGTTCTGTCTATAGTAGTGAGATCTCCACGTTGTCCACAGTGTGTTCTGTCTACAGTAATGAGATCTCCACTTTGTCCACATTGTGTTCTGTCTATAGTAGTGAGATCTCCATGTTGTCCACAGTGTGTTCTGTCTATAGTAATGAGATCTCCACTTCGTCAATCAAAATAAATAAGGCCCAAATCTATTGATTTCACTTGACTGGTAACACAATGGGCCTCACAATGGGCCTTAGTATCTCATCATGGTAATTTTGTGCATTCAAAATGCAATTGTATTTGTTGTCCGTAGTTTATGGCTGTCCATACTTTTTCGTTCCCCAACAAGAAAACCTAAATTGGCACTCAAACAGAAGGGAAAACTAACAGACTCACTGACAACAACCAAAACAAAACAGTTGGTGTTTTAGGTAAAATACCTTCCAGTGAGATGGAGCACAGGTGTAACACATACTGACTAACGAATTGACACCAATCGGTGTGACCTACGTGCTAACGAGCTATACGTGCTGAAGTCCAACCTCAAAACATACATGGAAAAACCAAAACCCGTAACAAAACCATAATCCCACCGCCACCATGGGGCTGTTCACAACATTGACATCAGCAAACTGCTCACTCACCATAACCCCACTGCCACCATGGGGCTGTTCACAACGTTGACGTAAGCAAACCGCTCGCCGATTCCATAACCCTACCGCCTCCATAGGGCTGTTCACAACGTTGACATCAGCAAACCGCTTGTCATGATTTTCCTCCTGGGAAGGAGAGGCGGACCAAAATGCAACGTGGTTGAAGTTCATGTTTTTTAATAAGAAAACTAAACATGAACATAATACAAAACAATAAACGTGGAAAAACCGAAACAGCCCTATGTGGTGCAACAAACACAGAGACAGGAAACAACCACCCACAAAACCCAACACAAAACAGGCTACCTAAATATGTTTCCCAATCAGAGACAATGACTAACACCTGCCTCTGATTGAGAACCATATCAGGCCAAACATAGAAATAGACAAACTAGACACACAACAGAATGCCCACTCAGATCACACCCTGACCAAACAAAACATAGAAACATACAAAGCAAACTATGGTCAGGGTGTGACACCGCTCGCCTATTCCATAACCCAACCGCCACCATGGAGCTGTTCACAACGTTGATATCAGCTGTTACGAATCCCTTTTGGCCCGACAGTCTAGGGGGGGATGGTAATGAGACCCGTAACATAACTCATGCAAATTATTATTGTGACAAAGTAAAAGTGTGAACGAAATAACCACGACAACAGAAATCTACCGTCAAACTCCAGGTTTATTTATAAACACACGGTAATGGGGGGAGCAGGAAAAGGGGCTGAGCTGGACCCAAGGAAAGAAACAATAAGTATTCAAAAACACCCCTAAGCTAGACTAGCCTACTTTAACAACAGCTAACTAACTAACCAAAAATTACAGTGGGTGGTCCGCCCAGTTCTAACTAGTGTATTTAACAAAGTTCACCTACGGGTAGTGTATGCCCATGGGCGACTTGTCTTGGTTTCCCCCTTTTCCCACCAGCAACAAACAAACACCATAACCAAAAACAATACTCACAGGTGATGACAAAGTGCTATGAGGTGCTTAAACAAAAGAGAGGTTAAGACACAAAGCGAGAGTGAAACACAGAGACCTACAGACATGGCATTTACAGAGAGATTGAGCTCTAGAACAAACAAATGATGGGGTTTTTAAACCATGGGGAAGGAACTGTGATAGGTTAGGAAATAGGAGGAGGTGTGTCTTCTGATTGATGATTGATTGTTGAATGATTGGGGAGTGATGATTGTCACCTGTGAGGGGAGAAGGAGAGAAAAGAAACACACACACAGGATACACACACACACACACAGGATAACTGTATCCGTAACATCAGCAAACCTCTCGCCTATACCACACCATATTGTGAGGCTGGTTGGACTTACTGACAAATTCTATAAAATTAGGTTAGAGGCGGCTTATGGTAGAGAAATTAACATTACGTTCTCTGGCAACAGCTCTGGTGAACATTCCTGTAGTCAGCATGCCAATTACATGCTCCCTCGAAACTTGAGACATCTGTGGAATTGTGTTGTGTGATAAAACTTCACATTTTAGAGTGGCCTTTTATTGTCCCCAGCACAAGGGGCACCTGTGTAATGATCATGCTGTTTAATCAAGTTCTTGATATGCCACACTGTAAAGTGGATGGATTATCTTGGCAAAGGAGAAAAACTCACAAACAGGGATCTTTTATTTCAGCTCATGAAACATGAAACAAGTACTTTTACAAGTAGCATTTCTAGTTTTGTTCAGTGTAATGGTGAGATCTCCATCAGAGAGACAGAGAATTTATTCTACTGTTATTGTTGTGACACGTACAGCCTGACATTATGTCAGCACCATATGATCAAACCTTAAACCTCTGGCAGCTCTGTAGCAGCTCATAAAGCAGACCCTTACTCAACACAACACTACAGCCAATTATATTTCAAATGGCAGGGGATTTCAGAAATGTGAAACGTTGGTTGGCCGGATATGCACCTCACAACGCCTCCGACTGACATAAACAGGATGTTTCAAGCCCTTTCTCCACAACGTTCATGGACAGACATGTATTTCTCATATCAAAACGACTGAAAACACGCTGACTGTTCATTGTAAATATCGGGCTTTGGTGAGTGGGGTAAAACAACGTGTCTGTATTTGAATTCGACGAGGGCATTATAAATGTGCATGGATTGACATTTGATTAAATAACCGTAATGTCAATCAAATCTTCTTAAGGCTTAGGTTGAGTGTTGCTCTCTGTCTGACTTTTGACATTATGGATAAAAAACGGTTAACTATTGTGTTTGTGACTCTGGTCAACACGATGTCGAGAGACAAGGTCTGAGGCGTTTCATTTTCTTCAACTGAACCTAGAAAAATAAAAAAGCATTTACCATCACCATTATCCCGATGACATAATACCAACTGTTACTGAAATGTATTCTTCCTCTGCTCTTCTAGAACCTAGGGTTAAAGCACCTAACCAAATGAAAAGCCAGTCAGTCTTTGGATGTATTTGTTTCTGGTCATCCACAATCACCCTGCCCTTTGACCCCTAGTCCCATGAATCAATGTGACTCTGAATGGCTTAGTAAAGCATGTGGCAGATGCCCCTCCAACAAGCTGTCTACAACTGTCTAAACCACTTGAAAGTCATTAGCGTGACGAGATCTATAGAGGAGTAAATGGATGTTGAAACCTAAACAGTGACCGGGGATTGGAGAAGGCTGCGCAATCTGCTTTGGCCTTCTGGGACAAGGGGAGAAGAGGGACACTGTTACACTGCTACTGGGGTGGTCAGATGGATGGGCAGGGAGGGGAGGGTGGGAGAGAGGGGGAGAGAGAGAAAGAGAGACTGTCAAAGAGAGAGTGTAAACTGAGTGCACAAAGCATTAGGAACACCATCCTGACAGTGAGCTGCACTCCCCTCCACCCTTCGTTCATGGATGTCCTTAGGGTGGTGGACCAGATCTTGACACACTCAAACCGCTGCACCTGGCACCTACTACCATACTCCATTTAAAGACACTTAAATCTTTTGTCTTGCCTATTCACCCTCTGAATGGCACACATGCACATCCATGTTTCAAGTGTCTCAAGGCTTAAAACCCTTATTTAACTTGTCTCCTCCCCTTCATCTACATCTACACTTGTTTGAAGTGGATGTAACAGGGGAAATCAATAAGGGATCATCGTTTTCACCTGTATTCACCTGGTCAGTATATGTCATGGAAGAGCAGGTGTTCCTAATGTTGTGAGACGGGGGGTGGACGCATTGATGGATAAGAAAGGACAGTTTACATCTTGAGGGTATTGATTCTTTGAGCCAGCAGAGTCACCAGATGCCACCAGGGCTGCTAGAGTTTCATCTAGCCTGTTTATAGTTGTCTCAGCTCTCCCACTCTCGTACTCAAATCAAATCAAATCAAATTTATTTATATAGCCCTTCGTACATCAGCTGATATCTCAAAGTGCTGTACAGAAACCCAGCCTAAAACCCCAAACAGCAAGCAATGCAGGTGTAGAAGCACGGTGGCTAGGAAAAACTCCCTAGAAAAGCCAAAACCTAGGAAGAAACCTAGAGAGGAACCAGGCTATGTGGGGTGGCCAGTCCTCTTCTGGCTGTGCCGGGTAGAGATTATAACAGAACATGGCCAAGATGTTCAAATGTTCATAAATGACCAGCATGGTCGAATAATAATAAGGCAGAACAGTTGAAACTGGAGCAGCAGCACGGCCAGGTGGACTGGGGACAGCAAGGAGTCATCATGTCAAGTAGTCCTGGGGCATGGTCCTAGGGCTCAGGTCAGTTGAAACTGGAGCAGCAGCACGGCCAGGTGGACTGGGGACAGCAAGGAGTCATCATGTCAGGTAGTCCTGGGGCATGGTCCTAGGGCTCAGGTCCTCCGAGAGAGAAGGAGAGAATTAGAGAACGCACACTTAGATTCACACAGGACACCGAATTGGACAGGAGAAGTACTCCAGATATAACAAACTGACCCCAGCCCCCCGACACATAAACTACTGCAGCATAAATACTGGAGGCTGAGACAGGAGGGGTCAGGAGACACTGTGGCCCCACCCGAGGACACCCCCGGACAGGGCCAAACAGGAAGGATATAACCCCACCCACTTTGCCAAAGCACAGCCCCCACACCACTGGAGGGATATCTTCAACCACCAACTTACCATCCTGAGACAAAGCTGAGTATAGCCCGCAAAGATCTCCGCCACGGCACAACCCAAGGGGGTGCCAACCCAGACAGGATGACCACATCAGTGAATCAACCCACTCAGGTGACGCACCCCCTCCAGGGACGGCATGAGAGAGCCCCAGCAAGCCAGTGACTCAGCCCCTGTAATAGGGTTAGAGGCAGAGAATCCCAGTGGAAAGAGGGAACCGGCCAGGCAGAGACAGCAAGGGTGGTTCGTTGCTCCAGAGCCTTTCCGTTCACCTTCCCACTCCTGGGCCAGACTACACTCAATCATATGACCCACTGAAGAGATGAGTCTTCAGTAAAGACTTAAAGGTTGAGACTGAGTTTGCGTCTCTGACATGGGTAGGCAGACCGTTCCATAAAAATGGAGCTCTATAGGAGAAAGCCCTGCCTCCAGCTGTTTGCTTAGAAATTCTAGGGACAATTAGGAGGCCTGCGTCTTGTGACGTGTAGGTATGTACGGCAGGACCAAATCAGAGAGATAGGTAGGAGCAAGCCCATGCAATGCTTTGTAGGTTAGCAGTAAAACCTTGAAATCAGCCCTTGCTTTGACAGGAAGCCAGTGTAGGGAGGCTAGCACTGGAGTAATATGATCAAATTTTTTGGTTCTAGTCAGGATTCTAGCAGCCGTATTTAGCACTAACTGAAGTTTATTTAGTGCTTTATCCGGGTAGCCGGAAAGTAGAGCATTGCAGTAGTCTAACCTAGAAGTGACAAAAGCATGGATTAATTTTTCTGCATCATTTTTGGACAGAAAGTTTCTGATTTTTGCAATGTTACGTAGATGGAAAAAAGCTGTCCTTGAAATGGTCTTGATATGTTCTTCAAAAGAGAGATCAGGGTCCAGAGTAACGCCGAGGTCCTTCACAGTTTTATTTGAGATGACTGTACAACCATTAAGATTAATTGTCAGATTCAACAGAAGATCTCTTTGTTTCTTGGGACCTAGAACAAGCATCTCTGTTTTATCCGAGTTTAAAAGTAGAAAGTTTGCTGCCATCCACTTCCTTATGTCTGAAACACATGCTTCTAGCGAGGGCAATTTTGGGGCTTCACCATGTTTCATTGAAATGTACAGCTGTGTATCATCCGCATAGCAGTGAAAGTTAACATTATGTTTTCGAATAACATCCCCAAGAGGTAAAATATATAGTGAAAACAACAGCGGTCCTAAAACGGAACCTTGAGGAACACCGAAATTTACAGTTGATTTGTCAGAGGACAAACCATCCACAGAGACAAACTGATATCTTTCCGACAGATAAGATCTAAACCAGGCCAGAACTTGTCCGTGTAGACCAATTTGGGTTTCCAATCTCTCCAAAAGAATGTGGTGATCGATGGTATCAAAAGCAGCACTAAGGTCTAGGAGCACGAGGACAGATGCAGAGCCTCGGTCCGATGCCATTAAAATGTCATTTACCACCTTCACAAGTGCCGTCTCAGTGCTATGATGGGGTCTAAAACCAGACTGAAGCATTTCATATACATTGTTTGTCTTCAGGAAGGCAGTGAGTTGCTGAGCAACAGCCTTTTCTAAGATTTTTGAGAGGAATGGAAGATTCGATATAGGCCGATAGTTTTTTATATTTTCTGGGTCAAGGTTTGGCTTTTTCAAGAGAGGCTTTATTACTGCCACTTTTAGTGAGTTTGGTACACATCCGGTGGATAGAGAGCCGTTTATTATGTTCAACATAGGAGGGCCAAGCACAGGAAGCAGCTCTTTCAGTAGTTTAGTTGGAATAGGGTCCAGTAAGCAGCTTGAAGGTTTAGAGGCCATGATTATTTTCATCATTGTGTCAAGAGATATAGTACTAAAACACTTGAGCGTCTCTCTTGATCCTAGGTCCACGCAGAGTTGTGCAGACTCAGGACAACTGAGCTTTGAAGGAATACGCAGATTTAACGAGGAGTCTGTAATTTGCTTTCTAATAATCATAATTTTTTCCTCAAAGAAGTTCATGAATTTATCACTGCTAAAGTGAAAGTCATCCTCTCTTGGGGAATGCTGCTTTTTAGTTAGCTTTGCGACCGTATCAAAAAGGAATTTTGGATTGTTCTTATTGTCCTCAATTAAGTTAGAAAAATAGGATGATCGAGCAGCAGTAAGGGCTCTTCGGTACTGCACGGTACTGTCTTTCCAAGCTAGACGGAAGACTTCCAGTTTGGTGTGGCGCCATTTCCGTTCCAATTTTCTGGAAGCTTGCTTCAGAGCTCGGGTATTTTCTGTGTACCAGGGAGCTAGTTTCTTATGAGAAATGTTTTTAGTTTTTAGGGGTGCAACTGCATCTAGGGTATTGCGCAAGGTTAAATTGAGTTAGGTGGTTAACTGATTTTTGTCCTCTGGTGTCATTGGGTAGACAGCGGGAATCTGGAAGGACATCAAGGAATCTTTGTGTTGTCTGTGAATTTATAGCACGACTTTTGATGTTCCTTGGTTGGGGTCTGAGCAGATTATTTGTTGCAATTGCAAACGTAATAAAATGGTGGTCCGATAGTCCTGGATTATGAGGAAAAACATTAAGATCCACAACATTTATTCCATGGGACAAAACTAGGTCCAGCGTATGACTGTGACAGTGAGTGGGTCCAGAGACTCTCCTACTCTCGTACTCTCCTCTCCTACATTCTAGAGTTTCATCTACAGTCTATCAAAACAGCTCCCACAATCTTTTTTCATCAATTTCTCTCAGCCAATCATCAGTCATTTGTGTAAGTGCCGTGCTTGTTGAATGTCCTTCCCTATAGTGTGCTGAATGTATGTTGTCAATATGTTTACAGTAAAACAGCATTGAATCTGGTAAAACACTTTGTTTACAGCAAAATAGCATTGAATCTGGTCAAACACCATTTGTTTACAGTAAAATAGCATTGCATCTGGTCAAACACCATTTGTTTACAGTAAAACAGCATTGAATCTGGTCAAACACTATTTGTTTACAGTAAAACAGCATTGAATCTGGTCAAACACCATTTGTTTACAGTAAAATAGCATTGAAACGTTTACTAAGGGTTGGTAACAGACTGATTGGTCGGCTATTTGAGCCAGTAGAGGAGGTTTACTATTCTTGGAAAGTAGTGACTTTTGCTTCCCTCCAGGCCTGAGGGCACAGACTCTCTAGTCGGCTTAGATTGAAGATATGGCAAATAGGAGTGGCAATATCATCTGCTATTATCCTCAGTCATTTCCATCCAAGTTGTCAGACCCCGGTGGCTTGTCATTGTTGATAGACAACAATCATTGTTTCATCTCTTCCACACTCACTTTACAGTATTCTGAATTACAATGGTTGCCTTACATATTTTGATCAGTTATTCTTGGATGTGTAGTGTCAGGTTTTGTTGTTGGCATGTTATGTCTAAATTTGCTAATCTTGCCAATGTAAAGATAATGAAAGTGATTGGCAATATCAGTGGGTTTTGTGATGAAAGAGCCATTTGATTAAAAAAATGATGGAGTTGAGTTTGCATTTTAGCCCAATATTTAATTGAAGGTGCTCAAAGATTTTTGCTATCATTCTTTATATAATTTATCTTTGTTTCATAGTACAGTTTATTCTTCATTTTATTCAGTTTAGTCACAAGATTTCTCAATTTGCAGTACGTTTGCCAAACAGTTATGCAAATCAGACTTATTTGCATCTCTTTTGCCTCACCCCTCTCAACCATACAGTTTCTCAATTCCTCATCAATCCGCAGGGATTGAACCATTTTTACAGTCATTTTACTAGTAACTGGAATAAGTCATTTCATGAATCTGTCAAGTGCAGCGTCTGGTTGCTCCTCATTACACACCACAGACCAGCAAATATTCTTTACATCAACAACATAGGAATCATTACTAAACATATTGTATGACCTCTTATACACTATATTATGCCCAGCCTTTGGAACTTTGGTTTTCCTTGATATGGCAACTATATTGTGATCACTACCGCCGATGGATTTGGATACTGCTTTAAAGCAAATGACTAAATCTGTGATCAATACATGTTGATGATTCCTGTGCTGTTTGCAGCTAGTAGGTTGACTGAAAACTTGAACCAGGATGCAGGTACTGGTTAGAGTTAGAAGCTTTCTCTGGAGTGGGCAGCCTGCTGAAATCTATTCAATATTTAAATCACCCCAAAAATATACCTCTGTTGGTATCACATACATTATCAAACATTTCACACATGTTATCCAGATACTGACTGTTAGCACTTGGTGGTCTATAGCAGCTTCCAACCAGAATGGGCTTTAGTTGAGGCAGATGAACCTGTAGCCATATTACTTCGACAGTGTTTAACTTCTTACGGTATAGGGGGCAGCATTTTCACTTTTGGATAAATAGCGTGCCCATTTTCAACTTCCTGCTACTCATGTCAATAATATAACATATGCATATTATTAGTATATTTGGATAGAAAACACTGAAGTTTCTAAAACCGTTTGAATCATGTCTGTGAGTTTAACAGAACTTATGTTGCAGGCAAAACCGTGAGGACTAACCATTCTGATTTTTTTTTTTGAGGTCTCTGTCTGTTCACTGAGGTCTCATTGGCAAACAATATTTCTTAGGAACTTGTTTTCAGTTCCTACCGCTTCCACTGGATGTCACCAGTCTTTGGAATTTGGTTGAGGTTATTCATTTGTGCAATGAAGAAGAAGGGCCAACTAGGAACTGCGTAACACTGTTGAGAGTTGTGCAATACTTGAAACGTAGCTTGGTTTGTTTTGTTGCTGTATTGAACACAGATAGACCCGTCTTCAATTTGATCGATTATTAACGTTTAAAAATATCTAAAGTTGTATTACAAAAGTAGTTTGAAATATTTTGGGATGTTGTTGCGCATTGTGGAAGCTGTTTTTTTCTGGATCAAACAAACATACATATCCAAAATAGACATTTTGGATATTTATGGACAGAATTAATCTAACAAAAGACCAATTGTGATGTTTATGGGACATATTGGAGTGCCAACAAAAGAAGCTCAAAGGTAATGAATGTATTATATTTTATTTCTGCGTTTTGTGTAGCGCCTGCCCTCTTTGTTTACTGTTGTGCTATCATCAGATAATAGCTTCTTATGCTTTTGCCCTTTTATCACGAGATCAAATCAAATTTATTTATATAGCCCTTCGTACATCAGCTGATATCTCAAAGTGCTTATAAAACCCCAAACAGCAAGCAATGCAGGTGTATCCTCCCTAGAAAAGCCAAAACCTAGGAAGAAACCTAGCCAGGCTTTAGTCAGAGATTATAACAGAACATGGCCAAGATGTTCAAATGTTCTAAATGACCATGGTCGATAAAAGGCAGAACAGTTGAAACTGGAGCAGCAGCACGGCCAGGCTTTACAGTAATGTGGTTCTGAATATAAAAAAGCAACACCTCCACCATTGGAATTTCTGTATTTTCTGTAGATGTTATAACCATGGATTGCTACTACTAAATCATAAAATGTATTATCTAAGTGAGTTTCAGAGATATTCAGAATATGAATGTCATCTGTTACTAGCAAGTTATTGATTTTATGAACCTTTTTCAACACCCAGTGAAATTGCAGAGCACCAAATTCAAAATCAGAAATACTCATTATAAAAGTTCATGATGCATACAAGTGTTATACATTTGACACCAACAATGGAGTCAGATTTCAAAAAGGCTTTATGGTGAAAGCATATCATGCGATTATGTGAGAACAGCGCCCAGCAAACAAATCATTACAAACAGTAACCAGCCAAGTAGAAGAGTTACTTACATCACTTAGCTTTGATGATCTTCATATGGTTGCACTCAGAAGACATTCATTTACTCAATAAATGTTCATTTTGTTCGATAAAGTCTCTCTTTTGGATCAATAGCGTGCCCATTTTCAACTTTCTGCTACTCATGCCAGGAATATAAGATATGCATATGATTCATAGATTTGGATAGACAACACTCTGAAGTCTCTAAAACTGTTTTAATCATGTCTGTGAGTATAACAGAACTTATGGAGCAGGCAAAACACTGAGGACTAACCATTCAGATTTTTTTTTAGGTCACTGTCCATTCAATGAGGTTTCATTGGGAAACGAGATTTCTAACTGGATGTCACCAGAATTTGGTTGAGGTTATTCCTTTGTGTAATGAAGAAGTACGGCCATCTTGAATTTGTGTAATTTGAAGTGTACTTTTTGAGAAGTCGCATGACTAGAAAGTAGCATGAGTTTGTTATCTTCCTGTATTGAACACAGATAGTCCCGTCTACAATTTGAATCTTTTATTAACGTTTAAAAATACCCAAAGTTGTATTACAAAAGTAGTTTGAAATGTTTTGGCAAAGTTTACAGCTAACTTTTGAGATATTTTGTAGTGATGTTGCGCAAATTGGAAGCAGTTTTTTTCTGGATCAAACACGCCAAATAAATGGACATTTTGAATATACAGTGCCTTGCGAAAGTATTCGGCCCCCTTGAACTTTGTGACCTTTTGCCACATTTCAGGCTTCAAACAAAGATATAAAACTGTATTTTTTTGTGAAGAATCAACAACAAGTGGGACACAATCATGAAGTGGAAGGACATTTATTGGATATTTCAAACTTTTTAAACAAATCAAAAACTGAAAAATTGTGCGTGCAAAATTATTCAGCCCCTTTACTTTTCAGTGCAGCAAACTCTCTCCAGAAGTTCAGTGAGGATCTCTGAATGATCCAATGTTGACCTAAATGACTAATGATGATAAATACAATCCAAGTTTAAAGCCGGATTTGGATACAAAAAGATTTCCCAAGCTTTAAACATCCCAAGGAGCACTGTGCAAGCGAAAATATTGAAATGGAAGGAGTATCATACCACTGCACATCTACCAAGACCTGGCCGTCCCTCTAAACTTTCAGCTCATACAAGGAGAAGACTGATCAGAGATGCAGCCAAGATGCCCATGATCACTCTGGATGAACTGCAGAGATCTACAGCTGAGGTGGGAGACTCTGTCCATAGGACAACAATCAGTCGTATATTGCACAAATCTGGCCTTTATGGAAGAGTGGCAAGAAGAAAGCCATTTCTTAAAGATATCCATAAAAAGTGTCATTTAAACTTTGCCACAAGCCACCTGGGAGACACACCAAGCATGTGGAAGAAGGTGCTCTGGTCAGATGAAACCAAAATTGAACTTTTTGGCAACAATGCAAAACGTTATGTTTGGCGTAAAAGCAACACAGCTCATCACCCTGAACACACCATTCCCACTGTCAAACATGGTGGTGGCAGCATCATGGTTTGGGCCTGCTTTTCTTCAGCATGGACAGGGAAGATGGTTAAAATTGATGGGAAGATGGATGGAGCCAAATACAGGACCATTCTGGAAGAAAACCTGATGGAGTCTGCAAAAGACCTTAGACTGGGACGGAGATTTGTCTTCCAACAAGACAAAGATCCAAAACATAAAGCAAAATCTACAATGGAATGGTTCAAAAATAAACATATCCAGGTGTTAGAATGGCCAAGTCAAAGTCCAGACCTGAATCCAAACGAGAATCTGTGGAAAGAACTGAAAACTGCTGTTCACAAATGCTCTCCATCCAACCTCACTGAGCTCGAGCTGTTTTGCAAGGAGGAATGGGAAAAAAATTGTCTCTCGATGTGCAAAACTGATAGAGACATACCCCAAGCGACTTACAGCTGTAATCGCAGCAAAAGGTGGCGCTACAAAGTATTAACTGAAGGGGGCTGAATAATTTTGCACGCCCAATTTTTCAGTCTTTGATCTGTTAAAAAAGTTTGAAATATCCAATAAATGTCGTTCCACTTCATGATTGTGTCCCACTTGTTGTTGATTCTTCACAAAAAAATACAGTTTTATATCTTTATGTTTGAAGCCTGAAATGTGGAAAAAGGTCGCAAAGTTCAAGGGGGCCGAATACTTTCGCAAGGCACTGTATATTGACGGAATTAATCGAACAAAAATACCATTTGTGATGTTTATGGGACATATTGGAGTGCCAACAACAAAAGCTCGTCAAAGGTAAGGCATGATTTATATTTTATTTCTGTGTTTTGTGTGGTGCCTGCAGGGTTGAAATATGCTACTCTTTGTTTACTGTTGTGCTTTCATCAGATAATAGCTTCTTATGCTTTCGCTGAAAAGCCTTTTTGAAATCTGACATGTTGGCTGGATTCACGAGTGTAGCTTTAGAGACACACAGAGCCTGCAATAGTTATCTTTGTTCAAACTATTAAAGAACTGTCAGCCCTAGAGCTCTGAAACATTAGAAACCTGGTCTAAAGCTCAGTTGATAGTTCATGGTGAGTTATGTGGCTCTAGAACGGCTCTGAAACGTTCTCAGACAGAGAAACAGCCTCGTACACAGGAAGGCCAAAAAGATCATTAAGCACAACAACCACCAGAGCCACTGCTTGTTCACCGTGCTAAAATCCAGAAGGCGAGGTCAGTACAGGTGCATCAAAGCTGGGACTGAGAGACTGAAAAGCAGCTTCTATGTCAAGGACATCATACTGTTAAACAGCCATCACTAACACAGAGAGGCTGCTGCCTACATGCAGACTTGAAATCATTGGTCACTTTATTAAAGGTATCACTAGTCACTTTAATAATGCCACTTTAATAATGTAATCGTGTGACGTAGAAGTCCGTCACTGGCCGCATTTGGTTCTTTAACGCACACACATATTCATCACTCCTCCCTGCGCCATTATAAGATAAGTTAACAATGTGGGTCGATACACAAATTAACTTCTGTCTTGGTGCATGCATTTCACACTTGTCAATGTTCATATTTGAGAGATACAATAATTATTATACTTATCAATGTTGTGGACGAGCGCATTGTTTGTTTGTTTGTTCTGTTCCTCTCTCTCCATCTCTGTAGCTTCCGGGTATGCTGGAAAAGGTCCTGAGCTAAAGGAATTGGGTTGGCTTTATAGTGCCTGTCCCAAATGGCTCATTAATGCATATGGGCCTATTGAAAGAGATTGTCAGTTGTAATGTAATGTTGTAAATGTTATGTTGTGATATTGTTTAAAACCGTGTTGCAATGTATATCCTTTAGTATGTTTAGTTCATGGAAAATGTAGGTTTGTATTGTTAATTGATTAATTAATTAGGGTTAATTGTTCTGAGGGGAGGGGCTAGCCCTACAAAAGGAGCCTCTCTTTCAGTCATGGAGAGGCAGTTTGGATTGAGCTGTGGATGGGGCAGCATTGTTTTTAAGCTGTCCCATAAGGTAGACGTTGATGGCAGTACTGTTGTTTTTGTTCCGGAATCACTTGTAAATAAACACCTTTGCACAGAAGAACTTTTGCGGCTCCGCCATCTTTTTTATTTTGATAGAGGTTAGGTTATCCAGTTTAGCCTTCTGGCCTACTCTACGTGACGTCAACGATCTTCAAGACAACTGGGAACTCTGAATAAAACAAGGTCCAATCATGACGTCAGTCAGAGCTCTAGAAAGAGACTTGAGTTCCCAGTTGTCTTGAACTTACTGATGTCTGGGATTTCCCAGTTCCGAGTTTTCCAGTTGTTTTGAAAGCGGCTGAATTCATGCTAGATTGACATCATGACCAATGTTGAGTGTTTACCCTTTTAAGCCTGGAAAAGAGACCCTTAAACCCAGACTTGGTCCACTCCACTGAATAGCAGGCTTGTGATTGCTTTGCAGTGCTTGCAGTTAGCCACTGAGTCCTTCCAAACCACTCATTGTTGATTTAGCAATTTACAGGTTGTTGTGTAATGTTTATGTCCAATGGCCGATGAGCACCGATACATTTTATCTCTAATTTCTCTTCATATGACGAGGATTGAAAAGGATATGCCAGTAGATTGTCGACTTGATTCATGATGATCACTTCTAGCTTGCTCGCTAAGACTTTGAACGTATGATGTTGACATGTCCAATCAAAGCCACTGTAGATATGTGATATGACGTCATTTTACCTGTGGCCAATGACCTTGAGCCCTGTAGATTTTTCGGTGACGTAGTGTCCCTGTGAGTGATACTAGAGGACATTACCAACCCCTGTGCTCCGTATTCTGCGCTGGCTGCACTACCACCACAGAAGAAACTGAGCTGGGCTGAAAGACCCGGAATTTTGGAGCTGCCTTAGTCAAGAAAACAAAAAAGAGACCATTTTTGTAAGTGGCTTTATTAACTCAATGATTATTTTACTTTTACATTGTTTGCAAACTGATACATGACATATTAATGCCAAAATCACATGCAAAACAGGCAAAAAAAACATAACAATGATGGGCCTGCAAACTGTTTGGGTTCTGTCCCATCTGCCCTGAATGACCAGTCTCCACTGACCGTACTATATTAAAGCAGAGCCCCACCTGCTCCATCTGCCCTGAATGACCAGTCTCCACTGACCGTACTATATTAAAGCAGAGCCCCACCTGCCCTGAATGACCAGTCTCCACTGACCGTACTATATTAAAGCAGAGCCCCACCTGCCCTGAATGACCAGTCTCCACTGACCGTACTATATTAAAGCAGAGCCCCACCTGCCCTGAATGACCAGTCTCCACTGACCATACTATATTAAAGCAGAGCCCCACCTGCCCTGAATGACCAGTCTCCACTGACCGTACTATATTAAAGCAGAGCCCCACCTGCCCTGAATGACCAGTCTCCACTGACCGTACTATATTAAAGCAGAGCCCCACCTGCCCTGAATGACCAGTCTCCACTGACCATACCATGTTAAAGCAGAGCCCCATCTGCCCTGAATGACCAGTCTCCACTGACCATACTATATTAAAGCAGAGCCCCACCTGCCCTGAATGACCAGTCTCCACTGACCGTACTATATTAAAGCAGAGCCCCACCTGCCCTGAATGACCAGTCTCCACTGACCATACTATATTAAAGCAGAGCCCCACCTGCCCTGAATGACCAGTCTCCACTGACCGTACTATGTTAAAGCAGAGCCCCACCTGCCCTGAATGACCAATCTCCACTGACCGTACTATATTAAAGCAGAGCCCCACCTGCCCCACCTGCCCTGAATGACCAGTCTCCACTGACCATACTATATTAAAGCAGAGCCCCACCTGCCCTGAATGACCAGTCTCCACTGACCATACTATGTTAAAGCAGAGCCCCACCTGCGCTGAATGACCAGTCTCCACTGACCGTACTATATTAAAGCAGAGCCCCATCTGCCCTGAATGACCAGTCTCCACTGACTGTACCATGTTAGAGCATTAAATAGTGTTTATCCGTGGCTTAATCGCCTGCTACATAAAATAATGTGACATTATTTCAGTCAATCTGATTTAGAAATGAATCTTGTTTTTTACGTTTGTTTTTTACAAAAGCCCTTTTTGTGGATGTTATTGGATGTAAATATGAATGAATAGTGAATGTTATTGTGGTTGTAGTCTCCATGTTAATACCTAGCTGTCAACAGTATATCTGTACTATAACCCAGTGTGGGAGTGTCTTTATCTCATGTTGTCCCTTTAGGACAATACTCCCTGCCACCAGCAGATGGCAGCTGGTCTAGTCCTTCCCCAGCCTCTCCTCACTCCACCAGAAACACATTCTCATTCTGTTCCTTACATTTAACGTGTTACAATTCAGAGAACATTCCACTGAAAGTTATTAGCATAAAAATGAATTAAATAATTTCAAATACATTGGTGTGTTATGACATTGAGGCTGATATTTGTTATAAAATAATACTTTTTATTTTGTTTGCAAGACTGTATTTTGAAATACACTTGGTTCCTTTATAATGAATAAATAAATAAACAACAAAAACAAAAACCTAAAAACCTTCCATTGAGAAATTGTTTCCATTTCCTGGCTCTTTTAATGACATTAGAATCATTTCAGTCTACCTGGCAGTTTGAGTTACATTAGAATCATTTCAGTCTACCTGGCTGTTTTAATTACATTAGAATCATTTCAGTCTACCTGGCTGTTTTAATTACATTAGAATCATTTCAGTCTACCTGGCAGTTTGAGTTACATTAGAATCATTTCAGTCTAACTGGCTCTTTTAATGACATTAGAATCATTTCAGTCTACCTGGCTGTTTGAGTTACATTAGAATCATTTCAGTCTACCTGGCTGTTTTAATTACATTAGAATCATTTCAGTCTACCTGGCTGTTTTAATTACATTAGAATCATTTCAGTCTACCTGGTTGTTTTAATTACATTAGAATCATTTCAGTCTACCTGGCTGTTTTAATTACATTAGAATCATTTCAGTCTACCTGGTGGTTTTAATTACATTAGAATCATTTCAGTCTACCTTGTTGTTTTAATTACATTAGAATCATTTCAGTATACCTGGTGGTTTTAATTACATTAGAATCATTTCAGTCTACCTGGCTGTTTTAATTACATTAGAATCATTTCAGTCTACCTGGTGGTTTTAATTACATTAGAATCATTTCAGTCTACCTGGTTGTTTTAATTACATTAGAATCATTTCAGTCTACCTGGTTGTTTTAATTACATTAGAATCATTTCAGTATACCTGGTGGTTTTAATTACATTAGAATCATTTCAGTCTACCTGGCTGTTTAAATTACATTAGAATCATTTCAGTCCACCTGGTTGTTTTAATTACATTATAATCATTTCGTTCTACCTGGCTATTTGAGTTACATTATAAGAATTTCAATCAACCTTGTTGTTGTGGTTACATTAGAATCATTTCAGTCTACCTGGCTATTTGAGTTACATAAGAATCATTTCAGTCGACCTGGTTGTTTTAATGACATTAGAATCATTTCAGTCTTCTTGGCTATTTGAGTTACATTAGAATCATTTCAATCAACCTTCTTGTTGTGGTTACATTAGAATCATTTCAGTCTACCTGGCTATTTGAGTTACATTAGAATCATTTCAATCAACCTTGTTGTTGTGGTTACATTAGAATCATTTCAGTCTACCTGGCTATTTGAGTTACATTAGAATCATTTCTGTCATGTCTTGTTATGTCTGTTCCTGTCCTTTCTCTTCATTCTCTCTCTCTGCTGGTCTTTTTAGGTTACCTTCTCTGTCTCTCATTCTTCAGCTGTTCTACATTTCCTCTAACTAGCTCATTCACTCTTTCACACCTGTTCTCTCTTCCCCCTCTGATTAGGTCTCTATTTCTTTCTCTGTTCCTGCTACTTTCAGTGTCTGATTCGTGTTTGTGTTTTTTGATGCCAGAAGCAAGCTGTCGTCTCGTTTGCTTCCACCTTGTCCTGTCCTGTCGGAGTCTGCCTGGCAGGAGCATCCTGCACTATACTAACGTTCTTTTTGTTCCGCTGACAACGTTGGAAGAGGATTTATGCCATTCCTGTATTTTCATTAAAGAACTCTGTTTTCTGTTAAAACCGCTTTTGGGTCTTCACTCAAGTTCATAACAGAAGAATCAGACCAAGAATGGACCCAGCGGCTCCGGACCCTTTTCACTCCGCCGTCGAGATCCAGGGAGCGATGCTAGGCAGACACGAGGAGGAATTGTCTGCTGCTCAACATGCCGTTGAGACCCTGGCCGTCCAAGTCTCCGACCTCACAAGACAGGTTCACCAACTCCACCTCGATCCACCGCCCACTTCCAGGGTTTCCGAGTCTCCGGAGCCCAGGATCAACAACCCGCCGTGTTACTCTGGGGAGCCCACTGAGTGCCGCTCATTCCTCACTCAGTGTGATGTGGTGTTCTCTCTCCAGCCCAACACTTACTCCAGGAGCGCAGCCCGCATCGCCTACGTCATTTCTCTCCTTACCGGACGGGCGCGTGAGTGGGGCACGGCAGTCTGGGAGGCGAGGGCTGAGTGTATTAACCAGTATCAGGACTTTAAGGAGGAGATGATACGGGTTTTTGACCGTTCTGTTTTTGGCGAGGAGGCTTCCAGGGCCCTGTCTTCCCTATGTCAGGGGAATAGATCCATAACGGATTATTCTATTGAGTTTCGCACTCTCGCTGCCTCTAGTGACTGGAACGAGCCGGCTTTGCTCGCTCGTTTTCTGGAGGGTCTCCACGTCGAGGTTAAGGATGAGATCCTCTCCCGGGAGGTTCCTTCCAGTCTGGACTCCTTAATAGCTCTCGCTATTCGCATAGAGCGACGGTTTGATCTTCGTCGCCGAGCTCGTGGAAAGGAGCTCACGTTCTCCGTTGCTCCCCTCTCCACATCACTGCCACCTGCCGCATCACTGCCACCCTCCTCCGCCGGCTCGGATGCTGAGCCTATGCAGCTGGGGGTATTCGCATCTCGGCCAAGGAGAGGGAACGGAGAATCACCAATCGCCTCTGTCTCTACTGCGGCTCCGCTGGTCATTTTGTCACCTCATGTCCAGTAAAAGCCAGAGCTCATCAGTAAGAGGAGGGCTACTGGTGAGCGCAACTACTCAGGCCTCTCCTTCTGGATCACGCACTACCTTTCCGGTCCATCTCCGCTGGCCCGGTTCATCTGCTTCCTGCAGTGCCTTGATAGACTCTGGGGCGGAGGGCTGTTTTATGGACGAGACCTGGGCTCGGGAACATGACATTCCTCTCAGACAGTTAGGGGAGCCCAGGGCCTTGTTCGCTTTAGATGGTAGTTCTCTCCCAAGATTCAGCGTGAGACGCTGCCTTTAACCCTCACTGTCTCTGGTAATCATAGCGAAACCATTTCTTTTTTAATTTTTCGTTCACCTTTTACACCTGTTGTTTTGGGTCATCCCTGGCTAGTGCGCCATAACCCTTCTATTAATTGGTCTAGTAATACTATCCTATCCTGGAATGTTTCTTGTCATGTAACCTTTTTAATGTCTGCTATCCCTCATGTTTCCTCTGTCTCTTCTTCACAGGAGGAGCCTGGCGATTTGACAGGGGTGCCGGAGGAGTATCACGATCTGCGCACGGTGTTCAGTCGTTCCAAGGCCACTTCTCTCCCTCCACACCGGTCGTATGACTGTAGTATTGATCTCCTTCCGGGAACTACTCCACCCCGGGGTAGATTATACTCTCTGTCGGCTCCCGAACGTAAGGCTCTCGAGGATTATTTGTCGGTTTCGCTCGACGCCGGTACCATAGTCTCCTCCTCCTCCCCGCCGGAGCGGGGTTTTTTTTTGTTCAGAAGAAGGACGGGTCCCTGCGCCCATGCGTGGATTATCGAGGGCTGAATGACATAACAGTTAAGAATCGTTATCCGCTTCCTCTTATGTCTTCAGCCTTCGAGATCCTGCAGGGAGCCAGGTTTTTCACCAAATTGGACCTTCGTAACGCCTACCATCTCGTGCGCATCAGGGAGGGGGACGAGTGGAAGACGGCGTTTAACACTCCGTTAGGGCACTTTGAATACCGGGTTCTTCCTTTCGGCCTCGTTAACGCTCCAGCTGTCTTTCAGGCACTAGTTAACGACGTCCTGAGAGACATGCTGAACATTTTTGTTTTCGTTTACATGGACGATATCCTGATTTTTTCACCGTCTCTCTCGATTCATGTTCAGCACGTGCGACGCGTCCTCCAGCGCCTTTTGGAGAACTGTCTTTATGTGAAGGCTGAGAAGTGCACTTTTCATGCCACCTCTGTCCCTTTTCTCGGTTCCGTTATTTCCGCTGAGGGCATTAAGATGGATCCCGCTAAGGTCCAGGCTGTCATTGATTGGCCCGTTCCTAAGTCACGCGTCGAGCTGCAGCGCTTTCTGGGCTTCGCTAATTTCTACCGTCGTTTCATCCGTAATTTCGGTCAGGTGGCAGCTCCTCTCACAGCCCTTACTTCTGTTAAGACGTGCTTTAAGTGGTCCGTTTCCGCCCAGGGAGCTTTTGATCTTCTTAAGAATCGTTTTACATCCGCACCTATTCTTGTTACACCTGACATCTCTAGACAGTTTGTTGTTGAGGTTGACGCGTCAGAGGTGGGCGTGGGAGCCATTCTTTCAGCGCTCTCTCTCTGACGGCAAGGTCCATCCTTGCGCGTTTTTCTCTCATCGCTTATCGCCGTCAGAACGTAACTATGATGTTGGTAATCGCGAACTGCTCGCCATCCGCTTAGCCCTAGGCGAATGGCGACAGTGGTTGGAGGGGCGACCGTTCCTTTTGTCGTTTGGACTGACCATAGGAACCTTGAGTACATCCGTTCAGCCAAACGACTTAATGCGCGTCAGGCTCGTTGGGCTCTGTTTTTCGCTCGTTTCGAGTTTGTTATTTCTTATCGTCCGGGCTCAAAAAACACCAAACCTGATGCTTTATCTCGTCTCTTCAGTTCTTCTGAGGTCTCCACCGACCCCGATGGGATTCTCCCTGAGGGGCGTGTTGTCGGGTTGACTGTCTGGGGAATTGAGAGGCAGGTAAAGCAAGCACTCGCTCACACTCCGTCGCCGCGAGCTTGTCCTAGGAACCTTCTGTTCGTTCCCGTCCTACTGGTCCGGCCGTTCTTCAGTGGGCCCACTCTGCCAAGTTAGCCGGCCACCCCGGCGTTCGGGTACGCTCGCTTTCATTCGCCAGCGTTTCTGGTGGCCCACTCGGAACGTGACGCGCGTCGATTTGTCGCGCTTGTTCGGTCTGCGCGCAGACTAAATCTGGGAACTCTCCTCCTGCCGGCCGTCTCAGACCGCTTCCCATTCCCTCTCGACCGTGGTCTCACATCGCTTTAGATTTTATCACCGGACTGCCTTCATCAGCGGGGAAGACAGTTATTCTTACGGTTGTCGATAGATTCTCTAAGGCGGCTCATTTCATTCCTCTCGATAAGCTCCCTTCTGCTAAGGAGACGGCTCAGATCATTATCGAGAATGTTTTCCGAATTCATGGCCTTCCGTCTGACGTCGTTTCCGACAGAGGCCCGCAGTTCACGTCTCAATTTTGGAGGGAGTTTTGCCGTTTGATTGGGGCTTCCGTCAGTCTCTCGTCCGGCTTTCATCCCCAGTCTAACGGCCAAGCCGAACGGGCCAATCAGACTGTTGGTCGATTTTACGCAGTCTTTCTTTTCGTAACCCTGCGTCTTGGTCAGAACAGCTCCCCTGGGCAGAGTACGCCCACAACTCGCTTCCCTGTCTGCTACCGGTCTATCCCCTTTTCAGTGTAGCCTCGGGTACCAGCCTCCGCTGTTCTCATCTCAGCTCGCCGAGTCCTGCGTCCCTCCGCTCAGGCTTTTGTCCAGCGTTGCGAGCGCACCTGGAAGGGGGGTCAGGTCGGCACTTTGCCGTAATAGGGCGCAGACTGTGAGGGCCGCTACAAGCGTAGGACCAAGAGTCCTAGATATTGTTGCGGTCAGAGAGTATGGCTCTCCACTCAGAACCTTCCCCTTAAGACAGCTTCTCGCAAGTTGGCCCCGCGGTTCATTGGTCCGTTCCGTATTTCCCAGGTCATTAATCCTGTCGCAGTGCGACTTCTTCTCCCGCTTATCTTCGTCGCGTTCACCCGGTCTTCCATGTCTCCTGTGTTAAGCCCGTTCTTCGCGCCCCGCTCGTCCCTCCCCCCCATCCTTGTCGAGGCGCACCCATCTACAGGGTTCGTAAGATTTTGGACATGCGCCCCGGGGCCGTGGTCATCAGTACCTAGTGGATTGGGAGGGGTACGGTCCTGAGGAGAGGAGTTGGGTTCCCTCTCGGGACGTGCTGGACCGTTCGCTGATCGATGATTTCCTCCGTTGCCGCCAGGTTTCCTCCTCGAGTGCGCCAGGAGGCGCTCGGTGAGTGGGGGGGGGGTACTGTCATGTCTTGTTATGTCTGTTCCTGTCCTTTCTCTTCATTCTCTCTCTCTGCTGGTCTTTTTAGGTTACCTTCTCTGTCTCTCATTCTTCAGCTGTTCTACATTTCCTCTAACTAGCTCATTCACTCTTTCACACCTGTTCTCTCTTCCCCTCTGATTAGGTCTCTATTTCTTTCTCTGTTCCTGCTACTTTCAGTGTCTGATTCGTGTTTGTGTTTTTTGATGCCAGAAGCAAGCTGTCGCCTCGCTTGCTTCCACCTTGTCCTGTCCTGTCGGAGTCTGCCTGGCAGGAGCATCCTGCACTATACTAACGTTCTTTTTGTTCCGCTGACAACGTTGGAAGAGGATTTATGCCATTCCTGTATTTTCATTAAAGAACTCTTTTCTGTTAAAACCGCTTTTGGGTCTTCACTCAAGTTCATAACACATTTCAATCAACCTTGTTGTTGTGGTTACATTAGAATCATTTCAGTCTACCTAGCTGTTTTAATTACATAAGAATCATTTCAGTCGACCTGGTTGTTTTAATGACATTAGAATCATTTCAGTCGACCTGGTTGTTTTAATTACATTAGAATAATTTCAGTCTTCTTGGCTATTTTAATTACATTAGAATCATTTCAATCAACCTTGTTGTTTTAATTACATTAGAATCATTTCAGTCTACCTGGCTATTTTAATTATATTAGAATCATTTCAATCAACCTTGTTGTTTTAATTACATTAGAATCATTTCAGTCTTCCTGGCTGTTTTAATTACATTAGAATCATTTCAATCAACCTTGTCCACCTGTTGTAATTACATTAGAATCATTTCAATCAACCTTGTTGTTGTGGTTACATTAGAATCATTTCAATCAACCTTGTTGTTGTGGTTACATTAGAATCATTTCAATCAACCTTGTTGTTGTGGTTACATTAGAATCATTTCAGTCTTCTTGGCTATTTGAGTTACATTAGAATCATTTCAATCAACCTTGTTGTTGTGGTTACATTAGAATCATTTCAGTCTACCTGGCTATTTGAGTTACATTAGAATCATTTCAATCAACCTTGTTGTTGTGGTTACATTAGAATCATTTCAGTCTACCTGGCTATTTGAGTTACATTAGAATCATTTCAATCAACCTTGTTGTTGTGGTTACATTAGAATCATTTCAGTCTACCTGGCTATTTGAGTTACACTAGAATCATTTCAATCAACCTTGTTGTTGTGGTTACATTAAGGATAACCTTCCCTGGTTTGTGTTACGAGGTCACTAGATCGACATTCCTCCGTCACAAACATTAGAATCATTTCAGTCTACTGACTCTTGCTACAATACAATGTCATTTCCATCCTCATCTGATCCTACCCAGAATGCCCCTCTGGTCAGCAGTAATAGAATGACCTTTTCTCCCATTGCTCTTCAACCTTTCAACAACAACAATCCACCTTGATCTGTTTGTTCACCGTCCATATATAATATTCACTTCCATTGTCATCACTGCCATCCTCCAGTAAAACAAAGAAAACACAAGGATGAGAAAACACAAGGATGAGAAAACACAAGGATAACCTCCCCGTGTCTCTCCACTCACTCAGATCGTCATTCCTCCGACAGGACAGTAACAATGTCATTTCCATCCCATCTATTCCCCCACGGCTGAATGACACCTCCTCAGCAGTAATCTCCTTTTCTCCCTGTCCTTGCTGACCGACAGGACAGTAACAATCCACACAGGCTATTCCCCACGGCTGTGACACCTCCTCACTTCCATTGTCCTCTCTCCTTCCTGTCCTTGCTGACCGACAGGACAGTAACGTGGATGGGCCCAGGCTATTCCCCCACGGCTGTGACACCTCCTCCTGTCTCTCCACTCTCTCTTCCTGTCCTTGCTGACCGACAGGACAGTAACGTGGATGGGCCCAGGCTATTCCCCCACGGCTGTGACACCTCCTCCTGTCTCTCTCTCCACTCTCTCTTCCTGTCCTTGCTGACTGACAGGACAGTAACGTGGATGGGCCCAGGCTATTCCCCCACTGCTGTGACACCTCCTCCTGTCTCTCCACTCTCTCTTCCTGTCCTTGCTGACCGACAGGACAGTAACGTGGATGGGCCCAGGCTATTCCCCCACGGCTGTGACACCTCCTCTTCTCTCTCTCCACTCTCTCTTCCTGTCCTTGCTGACTGACAGGACAGTAACGTGGATGGGCCCAGGCTATTCCCCCACGGCTGTGACACCTCCTCTTCTCTCTCTCTCCACTCTCTCTTCCTGTCCTTGCTGACCGACAGGACAGTAACGTGGATGGGCCCAGGCTATTCCCCCACTGCTGTGACACCTCCTCTTCTCTCTCTCCACTCTCTCTTCCTGTCCTTGCTGACCGACAGGACAGTAACGTGGATAGGCCCACAGGCTATTCCCCCACGGCTGTGACACCTCCTCTTCTCTCTCTCCACTCTCTCTTCCTGTCCTTGCTGACCGACAGGACAGTAACGTGGATAGACCCAGGCTATTCCCCCACGGCTGTGACACCTCCTCTTCTCTCTCTCCACTCTCTCTTCCTGTCCTTGCTGACCGACAGGACAGTAACGTGGATGGACCCAGGCTATTCCCCCATGGCTGTGACACCTCCTCCTCTCTCTCTCCACTCTCTCTTCCTGTCCTTGCTGACCGACAGGACAGTAACGTGGATGGGCCCAGGCTATTCCCCCACGGCTGTGACACCTCCTCCTGTCTCTCTCCACTCTCTCTTCCTGTCCTTGCTGACCGACAGGACAGTAACGTGGATGGGCCCAGGCTATTCCCCCACGGCTGTGACACCTCCTCCTGTCTCTCTCCACTCTCTCTTCCTGTCCTTGCTGACCGACAGGACAGTAACGTGGATGGGCCCAGGCTATTCCCCCACGGCTGCGACACCTCCTCTCCTCTCTCTCCACTCTCTCCTCTGCTTTTTTCTCCACCCTCTCCTCAAACCTTTCTCTTCTTCCCTCTTCCTGTTCACAGGGGTTTTCTCATTTGGGCAGAAGTCCGGTCTTTCACGTCATCTCCGTCTCTGCCTGTCTGAACCTGAACATCTTCCCTCTCTGTTTGTCTGAACCTGAAAACTAACCCCGGTCATTCATGTCATCTCCCTCTCCATCTCTGTCTGACAAGGTTTTCAAATGTAGTATTTGAGTACTTTAAACTACATAATAGTGGGATGAAAGTAAACATGTAACTTCAATAACAACATCATAAAAACAGTTCTATTTTGACATCTGTAGTACCCTTTACAGACAGAATTCATGGTATGTTGCCTGTAAAAAAACATTTTTTACCCAATTCATACAGTCCCAATTCAACCACATTCTTGCCGCGATAAGCCTTTTAAACTGTATCTAGTTAGTTTAGGCAGATCCTAAGGAACAGTCTATGACTAACATAATAAAACAATAGAAGGTCATATAGTGAGTTGAATGATGTTACTAGTCTGTTCAGCCTACAGGCGACCCAGCTGCACCATGCACATGACATCAAAAGTTATTGTGTTCATTAAACAGACAAGACACTTACAGTAGGCTCCCCTGATCACAGTCAACCACATATATTTTACAGTAGCATCCCCTGATCACAGTCAACCACATATATGTTACAGTAGACTTCCCTGATCACAGTCAACCACATATATTTTATAGTAGGCTCCCCTGATCACAGTCAACCACATCTATTTTATAGTAGACTTCCCTGATCACAGTCAACCACATATATTTTATAGTAGGCACCCCTGATCACAGTCAACCACATATATTTTACAGTAGCATCCCCTGATCACAGTCAACCACATATATTTTATAGTAGGCACCCCTGATCACAGTCAACCACATATATTTTACAGTAGCATCCCCTGATCACAGTCAACCACATATTTTACAGTAGCATCCCCTGATCACAGTCAACCACATATATTTTATAGTAGACTTCCATGATCACAGTCAACCACATATATTTTACAGTAGCATCCCCTGATCACAGTCAACCACATATATGTTACAGTAGACTCCCTGATCACAGTCAACCACATATATTTTATAGTAGACTCCCCTGATCACAGTCAACCACATATATTTTATAGTAGGCTCCCCTGATCACAGTCAACCACATATTTTATAGTAGACTCCCTGATCACAGTCAACCACATATATTTTATAGTAGGCACCCCTGATCACAGTCAACCACATATATTTTACAGTAGCATCCCCTGATCACAGTCAACCACATATATTTTATAGTAGACACCCCTGATCACAGTCAACCACATATATTTTACAGTAGCATCCCCTGATCACAGTCAACCACATATATTTTATAGTAGACTCCCTGATCACAGTCAACCACATATATTTTATAGTAGACTCCCTGATCACAGTCAACCACATATATTTTACAGTAGCATCCCCTGATCACAGTCAACCACATATATTTTACAGTAGCATCCCCTGATCACAGTCAACCACATATATTTTATAGTAGACTTCCATGATCACAGTCAACCACATATATTTTACAGTAGCATCCCCTGATCACAGTCAACCACATATATTTTATATTAGACTCCCCTGATCACAGTCAACCACATATATTTTATAGTAGACTCCCCTGATCACAGTCAACCACATATATTTTATAGTAGGCTCCCCTGATCACAGTCAACCACATATATTTTACAGTAGCATCCCCTGATCACAGTCAACCACATATATTTTATAGTAGACTTCCATGATCACAGTCAACCACATATATTTTACAGTAGCATCCCCTGATCACAGTCAACCACATATATTTTATATTAGACTCCCCTGATCACAGTCAACCACATATATTTTATAGTAGACTCCCCTGATCACAGTCAACCACATATATTTTATATTAGACTCCCTGATCACAGTCAACCACATATATTTTATATTAGACTCCCTGATCACAGTCAACCACATATATTTTATAGTAGACTCCCCTGATCACAGTCAACCACATATATTTTACAGTAGCATCCCTGATCACAGTCAACCACATATATTTTATAGTAGACTCCCTGATCACAGTCAACCACATATATTTTACAGTAGACTTCCCTGATCACAGTCAACCACATATATTTTATAGTAGGCTCCCCTGATCACAGTCAACCACATATATTTTATAGTAGACTCCCCTGATCACTATCAACCACATATATTTTATAGTAGACTCCCCTGATCACAGTCAACCACATATATTTTATAGTAGGCTCCCCTGATCACAGTCAACCACATATATTTTATAGTAGGCTCCCCTGATCACAGTCAACCACATATATTTTACAATAGCATCCCCTGATCACAGTCAACCACATCTATTTTACAATAGCATCCCCTGATCACAGTCAACCACATATATTTTATAGTAGACTACCCTGATCACAGTCAACCACATATATTTTATAGTAGGCACCCCTGATCACAGTCAACCACATATATTTTACAATAGCATCCCCTGATCACAGTCAACCACATATATTTTATAGTAGACCCCTGATCACAGTCAACCACATATATTTTACAATAGCATCCCCTGATCACAGTCAACCACATATATTTTATAGTAGGCTCCCCTGATCACAGTCAACCACATATATTTTATAGTAGGCTCCCCTGATCACAGTCAACCACATCTATTTTACAATAGCATCCCCTGAACACAGTCAACCACATATATTTTATAGTATACTGCCCTGATCACAGTCAACCACATATATTTTACAGTAGCATCCCCTGATCACAGTCAACCACATATATTTTATAGTAGGCTCCCCTGATCACAGTCAACCACATATATTTTACAGTAGCATCCCCTGATCACAGTCAACCACATATATTTTATAGTAGACTTCCATGATCACAGTCAACCACATATATTTTACAGTAGCATCCCCTGATCACAGTCAACCACATATATGTTACAGTAGACTTCCCTGATCACAGTCAACCACATATATTTTATAGTAGACTCCCCTGATCACAGTCAACCACATATATTTTATAGTAGGCTCCCCTGATCACAGTCAACCACATCTATTTTATAGTAGACTTTCCTGATCACAGTCAACCACATATATTTTATAGTAGGCACCCCTGATCACAGTCAACCACATATATTTTACAGTAGCATCCCCTGATCACAGTCAACCACATATATTTTATAGTAGGCACCCCTGATCACAGTCAACCACATATATTTTACAGTAGCATCCCCTGATCACAGTCAACCACATATATTTTATAGTAGACTCCCCTGATCACAGTCAACCACATATATTTTATAGTAGACTCCCCTGATCACAGTCAACCACATATATTTTACAGTAGCATCCCCTGATCAGTCAACCACATATATTTTACAGTAGCATCCACTGATCACAGTCAACCACATATATTTTATAGTAGACTTCCATGAACACAGTCAACCACATATATTTTACAGTAGTATCCCCTGATCACAGTCAACCACATATATTTTATATTAGCATCCCCTGATCACAGTCAACCACATATATTTTATAGTAGACTCCCTGATCACAGTCAACCACATATATTTTATAGTAGGCTCCCCTGATCACAGTCAACCACATATATTTTACAGTAGCATCCCCTGATCACAGTCAACCACATATATTTTATAGTAGACTTCCATGATCACAGTCAACCACATATATTTTACAGTAGCATCCCCTGATCACAGTCAACCACATATATTTTATATTAGACTCCCCTGATCACAGTCAACCACATATATTTTATAGTAGACTCCCCTGATCACAGTCAACCACATATATTTTATATTAGACTCCCCTGATCACAGTCAACCACATATATTTTATATTAGACTCCCCTGATCACAGTCAACCACATATATTTTATAGTAGACTCCCCTGATCACAGTCAACCACATATATTTTACAGTAGACTTCCCTGATCACAGTCAACCACATATATTTTATAGTAGACTCCCCTGATCACAGTCAACCACATATATTTTACAGTAGACTTCCCTGATCACAGTCAACCACATATATTTTATAGTAGGCTCCCTGATCACAGTCAACCACATATATTTTATAGTAGACTCCCTGATCACAGTCAACCACATATATTTTATAGTAGCATCCCCTGATCACAGTCAACCACACCTATTTTATAGTAGGCTCCCTGATCACAGTCAACCACATATATTTTATAGTAGGCTCCCTGATCACAGTCAACCACATATATTTTACAATAGCATCCCCTGATCAGTCAACCACATCTATTTTACAATAGCATCCCCTGATCACAGTCAACCACATATATTTTATAGTAGACTACCCTGATCACAGTCAACCACATATATTTTATAGTAGGCACCCCTGATCACAGTCAACCACATATATTTTACAATAGCATCCCCTGATCACAGTCAACCACATATATTTTATAGTAGGCACCCCTGATCACAGTCAACCACATATATTTTACAATAGCATCCCCTGATCACAGTCAACCACATATATTTTATAGTAGGCTCCCCTGATCACAGTCAACCACATATATTTTATAGTAGGCTCCCCTGATCACAGTCAACCACATATATTTTACAATAGCATCCCCTGATCACAGTCAACCACATCTATTTTACAATAGCATCCCCTGAACAGAGTCAACCACATATATTTTATAGTATACTCCCTGTCTCAGTCAACCACATATATTTTACAATAGCATCCCCTGATCACAGTCAACCACATATATTTTATAGTAGGCTCCCTGATCACAGTCAACCACATATATTTTATAGTAGGCTCCCCTGATCACAGTCAACCACATATATTTTACAATAGCATCCCCTGATCACAGTCAACCACATATATTTTATAGTAGGCACCCCTGATCACAGTCAACCACATATATTTTACAGTAGACTCCCTGATCACAGTCAACCACATATATTTTATAGTAGACTCCCTGATCACAGTCAACCACATATATTTTACAGTAGACTCCCTGATCACAGTCAACCACATATATTTTATAGTATACTCCCTGATCACAGTCAACCACATATATTTTACAATAGCATCCCCTGATCACAGTCAACCACATATATTTTATAGTAGGCTCCCCTGATCACAGTCAACCACATATATTTTATAGTAGGCTCCCCTGATCACAGTCAACCACATATATTTTACAATAGCATCCCCTGATCACAGTCAACCACATCTATTTTACAATAGCATCCCCTGAACACAGTCAACCACATATATTTTATAGTATACTGCCCTGATCACAGTCAACCACATATATTTTACAATAGCATCCCCTGATCACAGTCAACCACATATATTTTATAGTAGGCTCCCCTGATCACAGTCAACCACATATATTTTACAGTAGCATCCCCTGATCACAGTCAACCACATCTATTTTATAGTAGACTCCCCTGATCACAGTCAACCACATATATTTTACAGTAGACTCCCCTGATCACAGTCAACCACATATATTTTACAATAGCATCCCCTGATCACAGTCAACCACATATATTTTACAGTAGCATCCCCTGATCACAGTCAACCACATATATTTTATAGTAGACTTCCCTGATCACAGTCAACCACACATATTTTATAGTAGGCTCCCTTGATCACAGTCAACCACATATATTTTATAGTAGGCTCCCCTGATCACAGTCAACCACATATATTTTACAATAGCATCCCCTGATCACAGTCAACCACATATATTTTATAGTATACTGCCCTGATCACAGTCAACCACATATATTTTACAATAGCATCCCCTGATCACAGTCAACCACATATATTTTATAGTAGGCTCCCCTGATCACAGTCAACCACATATATTTTATAGTAGGCTCCCCTGATCACAGTCAACCACATATATTTTACAATAGCATCCCCTGATCACAGTCAACCACATCTATTTTACAATAGCATCCCCTGAACACAGTCAACCACATATATTTTATAGTATACTGCCCTGATCACAGTCAACCACATATATTTTACAGTAGCATCCCCTGATCACAGTCAACCACATCTATTTTATAGTAGACTCCCCTGATCACAGTCAACCACATATATTTTACAGTAGACTCCCCTGATCACAGTCAACCACGTATATTTTACAATAGCATCCCCTGATCACAATCAACCACATATATTTTATAGTAGGCTCCCCTGAACACAGTCAACCACATATATTTTACAGTAGCATCCCCTGATCACAGTCAACCACATCTATTTTACAGTAGCATCCCCTGATCACAGTCAACCACATATATTTTATAGTAAGCTCCCCTGATCACAGTCAACCAAATATATTTTACAATAGCATCCCCTGATCACAGTCAACCACATATATTTAACAAAAGCATCCCCTGATCACAGTCAACCACATATATTTTATTGTAGACTCCCCTGATCACAGTCAACCACATATATTTTATAGTAAGCTCCCCTGATCACAGTCAACCACATATATTTTACAGTAGCATCCCCTGATCACAGTCAACCACACCTATTTTATAGTAGACTTCCCTGATCACAGTCAACCACATATATTTTATAGTAGGCTCCCCTGATCACAGTCAACCACATATATTTTACAGTAGCATCCCCTGATCACAGTCAACCACACCTATTTTATAGTAGACTTCCCTGATCACAGTCAACCACATATATTTTATAGTAGGCTCCCCTGATCACAGTCAACCACATATATTTTACAATAGCATCCCCTGATCACAGTCAACCACATATATTTTACAATAGCATCCCCTGATCACAGTCAACCACATATATTTTACAATAGCATCCCCTGATCACAGTCAACCACATATATTTTACAATAGCATCCCCTGATCACAGTCAACCACATATATTTTATAGTAGACTGCCCTGATCACAGTCAACCACATATATTTTACAGTAGCATCCCCTGATCACAGTCAACCACATATATTTTATAGTAGGCTCCCCTGATCACAGTCAACCACATATATTTTACAGTAGCATCCCCTGATCACAGTCAACCACATCTATTTTACAATAGCATCCCCTGATCACAGTCAACCACATATATTTTATAGTAGACTCCCTGATCACAGTCAACCACATATATTTTACAGTAGCATCCCCTGATCACAGTCAACCACACATATTTTATAGTAGGCTCCCCTGATCACAGTCAACCACATATATTTTACAATAGCATCCCCTGATCACAGTCAACCACATCTATTTTACAATAGCATCCCCTGATCACAGTCAACCACATATATTTTACAATAGCATCCCCTGATCACAGTCAACCACATATATTTTACAGTAGCATCCCCTGATCACAGTCAACCACATATATTTTATAGTAGGCTCCCTGATCACAGTCAACCACATATATTTTACAATAGCCTCCCCTGATCACAGTCAACCACATATATTTTACAATAGCATCCCCTGATCACAGTCAACCACATCTATTTTACAATAGCATCCCCTGATCACAGTCAACCACATATATTTTACAATAGCATCCCCTGATCACAGTCAACCACATCTATTTTATAGTTGACTGCCCTGATCACAGTCAACCACATATATTTTACAGTAGCATCCCCTGATCACAGTCAACCACATATATTTTATAGTAGGCTCCCCTGATCACAGTCAACAAAATATATTTTATAGTAAGCTCCCCTGATCACAGTCAACCACATATATTTTACAATAGCATCCCCTGATCACAGTCAACCACATATATTTAACAAAAGCATCCCCTGATCACAGTCAACCACATATATTTTATTGTAGACTCCCTGATCACAGTCAACAACATATATTTTATAGTAAGCTCCCCTGATCACAGTCAACCACATATATTTTACAGTAGCATCCCCTGATCACAGTCAACCACACCTATTTTATAGTAGACTTCCCTGATCACAGTCAACCACATATATTTTATAGTAGGCTCCCCTGATCACAGTCAACCACATATATTTTACAGTAGCATCCCCTGATCACAGTCAACCACACCTATTTTATAGTAGACTTCCCTGATCACAGTCAATCACATATATTTTATAGTAGGCTCCCCTGATCACAGTCAACCACATATATTTTACAATAGCATCCCCTGATCACAGTCAACCACATATATTTTATAGTAGACTGCCCTGATCACAGTCAACCACATATATTTTACAGTAGCATCCCCTGATCACAGTCAACCACATATATTTTACAGTAGCATCCCCTGATCACAGTCAACCACATCTATTTTATAGTAGACTCCCCTGATCACAGTCAACCACATATATTTTATAGTAGGCTCCCCTGATCACAGTCAACCACATATATTTTACAATAGCATCCCCTGATCACAGTCAACCACATCTATTTTACAATAGCATCCCCTGATCACAGTCAACCACATATATTTTATAGTAGACTGCCCTGATCACAGTCAACCACATATATTTTACAGTAGCATCCCCTGATCACAGTCAACCACACATATTTTATAGTAGGCTCCCCTGATCACAGTCAACCACATATATTTTACAATAGCATCCCCTGATCACAGTCAACCACATCTATTTTACAATAGCATCCCCTGATCACAGTCAACCACATATATTTTACAGTAGACTGCCCTGATCACAGTCAACCACATATATTTTACAGTAGCATCCCCTGATCACAGTCAACCACATATATTTTATAGTAGGCTCCCCTGATCACAGTCAACCACATATATTTTAGAATAGCATCCCCTGATCACAGTCAACCATAATCTATTTTACAATAGCATCCCCTGATCACAGTCAACCACATATATTTTACAATAGCATCCCCTGATCACAGTCAACCACATCTATTTTATAGTTGACTGCCCTGATCACAGTCAACCACATATATTTTACAGTAGCATCCCCTGATCACAGTCAACCACACATATTTTATAGTAGGCTCCCCTGATCACAGTCAACAAAATATATTTTATAGTAAGCTCCCCTGATCACAGTCAACCACATATATTTTACAATAGCATCCCCTGATCACAGTCAACCACATATATTTTACAGTAGCATCCCCTGATCACAGTCAACCACATATATTTTACAGTAGCATCCCCTGATCACAGTCAACCACATATATTTTACAGTAGCATCCCCTGATCACAATCAACAACATCTATTTTATAGTAGACTCCCCTGATCACAGTCAACCACATATATTTTATAGTAGGCACCACATATATTTTACAATAGCATCCCCTGATCACAGTCAACCACATCTATTTTACAATAGCATCCCCTGATCACAGTCAACCACATATATTTTATAGTAGACTGCCCTGATCACAGTCAACCACATATATTTTACAGTAGCATCCCCTGATCACAGTCAACCACACATATTTTATAGTAGGCTCCCCTGATCACAGTCAACCACATATATTTTACAATAGCATCCCCTGATCACAGTCAACCACATCTATTTTACAATAGCATCCCCTGATCACAGTCAACCACATATATTTTATAGTAGACTCCCCTGATCACAGTCAACCACATATATTTTACAGTAGCATCCCCTGATCACAGTCAACCACACATATTTTATAGTAGGCTCCCTGATCACAGTCAACCACATATATTTTACAATAGCATCCCCTGATCACAGTCAACCACATATATTTAACAAAAGCATCCCCTGATCACAGTCAACCACATATATTTTATTGTATACTCCCCTTTAGTCAACCACATATATTTTATAGTAAGCTCCCTGATCACAGTCAACCACATATATTTTACAGTAGCATCCCCTGATCACAGTCAACCACACCTATTTTATAGTAGACTTCCCTGATCACAGTCAACCACATATATTTTATAGTAGGCTCCCCTGATCACAGTCAACCACATATATTTTACAGTAGCATCCCCTGATCACAGTCAACCACACCTATTTTATAGTAGACATCCCCTGATCACAGTCAACCACATATATTTTATAGTAGGCTCCCTGATCACAGTCAACCACATCTATTTTACAATAGCATCCCCTGATCACAGTCAACCACATATATTTTATAGTAGACTGCCCTGATCATCAACCACATATATTTTACAGTAGCATCCCCTGATCACAGTCAACCACATATATTTTACAGTAGCATCCCCTGATCACAGTCAACCACATCTATTTTATAGTAGACTCCCTGATCACAGTCAACCACATATATTTTACAATAGCATCCCCTGATCACAGTCAACCACATATATTTTACAGTAGCATCCCCTGATCACAGTCAACCACATATATTTTATAGTAGGCTCCCCTGATCACAGTCAACCACATATATTTTACAGTAGCATCCCCTGATCACAGTCAACCGCATATATTTTATAGTAGGCTCCCCTGATCACAGTCAACCACATATATTTTACAATAGCATCCCCTGATCACAGTCAACCACACATATTTTATAGTAGACTCCCCTGATCACAGTCAACCACATATATTTTACAATAGCATCCCCTGATCACAGTCAACCACATCTATTTTACAATAGCATCCCCTGATCACAGTCAACCACATATATTTTACAGTAGCATCCCCTGATCACAGTCAACCACATATATTTTACAATAGCATCCCCTGATCACAGTCAACCACATATATTTTACAATAGCATCCCTGATCACAGTCAACCACATATATTTTACAATAGCATCCCCTGATCACAGTCAACCACATCTATTTTACAATAGCATCCCCTGATCACAGTCAACCACATATATTTTATAGTAGACTCCCCTGATCACAGTCAACCACATATATTTTACAATAGCATCCCCTGATCACAGTCAACCACATATATTTTACAATAGCATCCCCTGATCACAGTCAACTACATATATTTTACAATAGCATCCCCTGATCACAGTCAACCACATCTATTTTACAATAGCATCCCCTGATCACAGTCAACCACATATATTTTATAGTAGGCTCCCCTGATCACAGTCAACCACATATATTTTACAATAGCATCCCCTGATCACAGTCAACCACATCTATTTTACAATAGCATCCCCTGATCACAGTCAACCACATATATTTTATAGTAGACTCCCTGATCACAGTCAACCACATATATTTTACAGTAGCAACCCCTGATCACAGTCAACCACATATTTTTTATAGTAGGCTCCCTGTCACAGTCAACCACATATATTTTACAATAGCATCCCCTGATCACAGTCAACCACATATATTTTACAATAGCATCCCCTGATCACAGTCAACCACATATATTTTACAATAGCATCCCCTGATCACAGTCAACCACATATATTTTATAGTAGACTGCCCTGATCACAGTCAACCACATATATTTTACAGTAGCATCCCCTGATCACAGTCAACCACATATATTTTATAGTAGGCTCCCTGATCACAGTCAACCACATATATTTTACAGTAGCATCCCCTGATCACAGTCAACCACATATATTTTATAGTAGGCTCCCCTGATCACAGTCAACCACATATATTTTACAGTAGCATCCCCTGATCACAGTCAACCACATATATTTTACAATAGCATCCCCTGATCACAGTCAACCACATATATTTTATAGTAGACTGCCCTGATCACAGTCAACCACATATATTTTACAGTAGCATCCCCTGATCACAGTCAACCACATATATTTTACAATAGCATCCCCTGATCACAGTCAACCACATATATTTTATAGTAGACTTCCCTGATCACAGTCAACCACACATATTTTATAATAGGCTCCCCTGATCACAGTCAACCACATATATTTTACAATAGCATCCCCTGATCACAGTCAACCACATCTATTTTACAATAGCATCCCCTGATCACAGTCAACCACATATATTTTATAGTAGACTCCCCTGATCACAGTCAACCACATATATTTTACAGTAGCATCCCCTGATCACAGTCAACCACACATATTTTATAGTAGGCTCCCCTGATCACAGTCAACCACATCTATTTTACAATAGCATCCCCTGATCACAGTCAACCACATCTATTTTACAATAGCATCCCCTGATCACAGTCAACCACATATATTTTACAATAGCATCCCCTGATCACAGTCAACCACATATATTTTATAGTAGACTGCCCTGATCACAGTCAACCACATATATGTTACAGTAGCATCCCCTTATCACAGTCAACCACATATTTTATAGTAGGCTCCCCTGATCACAGTCAACCACATATATTTTACAATAGCATCCCCTGATCACAGTCAACCACATATATTTTATAGTAGACTGCCCTGATCACAGTCAACCACATATATTTTACAGTAGCATCCCCTGATCACAGTCAACCACATCTATTTTATAGTAGACTCCCCTGAATACAGTCATCCACATATATTTTACAATAGCATCCCCTGATCACAGTCAACCACATATATTTTATAGTAGGCTCCCCTGATCACAGTCAACCACATATATTTTATAGTAGGCTCCCTGATCACAGTCAACCACATATATTTTACAATAGCATCCCCTGATCACAGTCAACCACATCTATTTTACAATAGCATCCCCTGATCACAGTCAACCACATATATTTTATAGTAGACTCCCCTGATCACAGTCAACCACATATATTTTACAGTAGCATCCCCTGATCACAGTCAACCACACATATTTTATAGTAGGCTCCCCTGATCACAGTCAACCACATATATTTTACAATAGCATCCCCTGATCACAGTCAACCACATCTATTTTACAATAGCATCCCCTGATCACAGTCAACCACATATATTTTACAATAGCATCCCCTGATCACAGTCAACCACATATATTTAATAGTAGACTGCCCTGATCACAGTCAACCACATATATGTTACAGTAGCATCCCCTGATCACAGTCAACCACATATATTTTATAGTAGGCTCCCCTGATCACAGTCAACCACATATATTTTACAATAGCATCCCCTGATCACAATCAACCACATATATTTTACAATAGCATCCCCTGATCACAGTCAACCACATCTATTTTACAATAGCATCCCCTGATCACAGTCAAACACATCTATTTTATAGTTGACTGCCCTGATCACAGTCAACCACATATATTTTACAGTAGCATCCCCTGATCACAGTCAACCACATATATTTTACAGTAGCATCCCCTGATCACAGTCAACCACATATATTTTACAATAGCATCCCCTGATCACAGTCAACCACATATATTTTACAATAGCATCCCCTGATCACAGTCAACCACATATATTTTATAGTAGACTGCCCTGATCACAGTCAACCACATATATTTTACAGTAGCATCCCCTGATCACAGTCAACCACATCTATTTTATAGTAGACTCCCCTGAATACAGTCATCCACATATATTTTACAATAGCATCCCCTGATCACAGTCAACCACATATATTTTATAGTAGGCTCCCCTGATCACAGTCAACCACATATATTTTATAGTAGGCTCCCCTGATCACAGTCAACCACATATATTTTACAATAGCATCCCCTGATCACAGTCAACCACATATATTTTATAGTAGACTGCCCTGATCACAGTCAACCACATATATTTTACAGTAGCATCCCCTGATCACAGTCAACCACATCTATTTTATAGTAGACTCCCCTGAATACAGTCATCCACATATATTTTACAATAGCATCCCCTGATCACAGTCAACCACATATATTTTATAGTAGGCTCCCCTGATCACAGTCAACCACATATATTTTATAGTAGGCTCCCCTGATCACAGTCAACCACATATATTTTACAATAGCATCCCCTGATCACAGTCAACCACATCTATTTTACAATAGCATCCCCTGATCACAGTCAACCACATATATTTTATAGTATACTGCCCTGATCACAGTCAACCACATATATTTTACAGTAGCATCCCCTGATCACAGTCAACCACATATATTTTATAGTAGGCTCCCCTGATCACAGTCAACCACATATATTTTACAGTAGCATCCCCTGATCACAGTCAACCACATCTATTTTATAGTAGACTCCCCTGATCACAGTCAACCACATATATTTTACAGTAGACTCCCCTGATCACAGTCAACCACATATATTTTACAATAGCATCCCCTGATCACAGTCAACCACATATATTTTACAGTAGCATCCCCTGATCACAGTCAACCACATGTATTTTATAGTAGACTTCCCTGATCACAGTCAACCACACATATTTTATAGTAGGCTCCCCTGATCACAGTCAACCACATATATTTAACAATAGCATCCCCTGATTACAGTCAACCACATCTATTTTACAATAGCATCCCCTGATCACAGTCAACCACATATATTTTACAATAGCATCCCCTGATCACAGTCAACCACATCTATTTTATAGTTGACTGCCCTGATCACAGTCAACCACATATATTTTACAGTAGCATCCCCTGATCACAGTCAACCACATATATTTTATAGTAAGCTCCCCTGATCACAGTCAACCACATATATTTTACAATAGCATCCCCTGATCACAGTCAACCACATATATTTAACAAAAGCATCCCCTTTCACAGTCAACCACATATATTTTATTGTAGACTCCCTGATCACAGTCAACCACATATATTTTATAGTAAGCTCCCCTGATCACAGTCAACCACATATATTTTACAGTAGCATCCCCTGATCACAGTCAACCACACCTATTTTATAGTAGACTTCCCTGATCACAGTCAACCACATATATTTTATAGTAGGCTCCCCTGATCACAGTCAACCACATATATTTTACAGTAGCATCCCCTGATCACAGTCAACCACACCTATTTATAGTAGACTTCCCTGATCACAGTCAACCACACATATTTTATAGTAGGCTCCCCTGATCACAGTCAACCACATATATTTTACAATAGCATCCCCTGATCACAGTCAACCACATCTATTTTACAATAGCATCCCCTGATCACAGTCAACCACATATATTTTATAGTAGACTGCCCTGATCACAGTCAATCACATATATTTTACAGTAGCATCCCCTGATCACAGTCAACCACATATATTTTATAGTAGGCTCCCTGATCACAGTCAACCACATATATTTTACAATAGCATCCCCTGATCACAGTCAACCACATCTATTTTACAATAGCATCCCCTGATCACAGTCAACCACATATATTTTATAGTAGACTCCCTGATCACAGTCAACCACATATATTTTACAGTAGCATATCATTATTTTATAGTAGGCTCCCCTGATCACAGTCAACCACATCAACCATTTTACAATAGCATCCCCTGATCACAGTCAACCACATATATTTTACAATAGCATCCCCTGATCACAGTCAACCACATATATTTTATAGTAGACTGCCCTGATCACAGTCAACCACATATATTTTACAGTAGCATCCCCTGATCACAGTCAACCACATATTTTATAGTAGGCTCCCCTGATCACAGTCAACCACATATATTTTTCAATAGCATCCCCTGATCACAGTCAACCACATCTATTTTACAATAACATCCCCTGATCACAGTCAACCACATATATTTTACAATAGCATCCCCTGAACACAGTCAACCACATCTATTTTATAGTTGACTGCCCTGATCACAGTCAACCACATATATTTTACAGTAGCATCCCCTGATCACAGTCAACCACATATATTTTATAGTAGGCTCCCCTGATCACAGTCAACCAAATATATTTTATAGTAAGCTCCCTGATCACAGTCAACCACATATATTTTACAGTAGCATCCCCTGATCACAGTCAACCACACCTATTTTATAGTAGACTTCCCTGATCACAGTCAACCACATATATTTTATAGTAGGCTCCCTGATCACAGTCAACCACATATATTTTACAGTAGCATCCCCTGATCACAGTCAACCACACCTATTTTATAGTAGACTTCCCTGATCACAGTCAACCACATATATTTTATAGTAGGCTCCCCTGATCACAGTCAACCACATATATTTTACAATAGCATCCCCTGATCACAGTCAACCACATCTATTTTACAATAGCATCCCCTGATCACAGTCAACCACATATATTTTATAGTAGACTGCCCTGATCACAGTCAACCACATATATTTTACAATAGCATCCCCTGATCACAGTCAACCACATATTTTACAGTAGCATCCCCTGATCACAGTCAACCACATCTATTTTATAGTAGACTCCCCTGATCACAGTCAACCACATATATTTTATAGTAGGCTCCCCTGATCACAGTCAACCACATATATTTTACAATAGCATCCCCTGATCACAGTCAACCACATCTATTTTACAATAGCATCCCCTGATCACAGTCAGCCACATATATTTTATAGTAGACTGCCCCTGATCACAGTCAACCACATATATTTTACAGTAGCATCCCCTGATCACAGTCAACCACACATATTTTATAGTAGGCTCCCCTGATCACAGTCAACCACATATATTTTACAATAGCATCCCCTGATCACAGTCAACCACATCTATTTTACAATAGCATCCACTGATCACAGTCAACCACATATATTTTATAGTAGACTCCCTGATCACAGTCAACCACATATATTTTACAGTAGCATCCCCTGATCACAGTCAACCACACATATTTTATAGTAGGCTCCCCTGATCACAGTCAACCACATCTATTTTACAATAGCATCCCCTGATCACAGTCAACCACATATATTTTATAGTAGACTCCCCTGACCACAGTCAACCACATATATTTTACAGTAGCATCCCCTGATCACAGTCAACCACATATATTTTACAGTAGCATCCCCTGATCACAGTCAACCACATATATTTTATAGTAGGCTCCCCTGATCACAGTCAACCACATATATTTTACAGTAGCATCCCCTGATCACAGTCAACCACATATATTTTATAGTAGGCTCCCCTGATCACAGTCAACCACATATATTTTACAGTAGCATCCCCTGATCACAGTCAACCACATATATTTTACAATAGCATCCCCTGATCACAGTCAACCACATATATTTTATAGTAGACTGCCCTGATCACAGTCAACCACATATATTTTACAGTAGCATCCCCTGATCACAGTCAACCACATATATTTTATAGTAGGCTCCCCTGATCACAGTCAACCACATATATTTTACAGTAGCATCCCCTGATCACAGTCAACCACATCTATTTTATAGTAGACTCCCTGAATACAGTCAACCACATATATTTTACAATAGCATCCCCTGATCACAGTCAACCACATATATTTTACAGTAGCATCCCCTGATCACAGTCAACCACATATATTTTATAGTAGGCTCCCTGATCACAGTCAACCACATATATTTTACAATAGCATCCCCTGATCACAGTCAACCACATATATTTTATAGTAGACTTCCCTGATCAATATCAACCACACATATTTTATAGTAGGCTCCCCTGATCACAGTCAACCACATATATTTTATAGTAGACTGCCCTGATCACAGTCAACCACATATATTTTACAGTAGCATCCCCTGATCACAGTCAACCACATATATTTTATAGTAGGCTCCCCTGATCACAGTCAACTGCATATATTTTACAGTAGCATCCCCTGATCACAGTCAACCACATATATTTTACAATAGCATCCCCTGATCACAGTCAACCACATATATTGTATAGTAGACTCCCCTGATCACAGTCAACCACATATATTTTACAGTAGCATCCCCTGATCACAGTCAACCACATATATTTTATAGTAGGCTCCCCTGATCACAGTCAACCACATATATTTTACAATAGCATCCCCTGATCACAGTCAACCACATATATTTTATAGTAGACTTCCCTGATCACAGTCAACCACACATATTTTATAGTAGGCTCCCCTGATCACAGTCAACCACATATATTTTATAGTAGACTGCCCTGATCACAGTCAACCACATATATTTTACAGTAGCATCCCCTGATCACAGTCAACCACATATATTTTATAGTAGGCTCCCTGATCACAGTCAACTGCATATATTTTACAGTAGCATCCCCTGATCACAGTCAACCACATATATTTTACAATAGCATCCCCTGATCACAGTCAACCACATATATTGTATAGTAGACTCCCCTGATCACAGTCAACCACATATATTTTACAGTAGCATCCCCTGATCACAGTCAACCACACATATTTTATAGTAGGCTCCCCTGATCACAGTCAACCACATATATTTTACAATAGCATCCCCTGATCACAGTCAACCACATCTATTTTACAATAGCATCCCCTGATCACAGTCAACCACATCTATTTTACAATAGCATCCCCTGATCACAGTCAACCACATATATTTTATAGTAGACTCCCCTGACCACAGTCAACCACATATATTTTACAGTAGCATCCCCTGATCACAGTCAACCACATATATTTTACAGTAGCATCCCCTGATCACAGTCAACCACATATATTTTATAGTAGGCTCCCCTGATCACAGTCAACCACATATATTTTACAGTAGCATCCCCTGATCACAGTCAACCACATATATTTTATAGTAGGCTCCCCTGATCACAGTCAACCACATATATTTTACAGTAGCATCCCCTGATCACAGTCAACCACATATATTTTACAATAGCATCCCCTGATCACAGTCAACCACATATATTTTATAGTAGACTGCCCTGATCACAGTCAACCACATATATTTTACAGTAGCATCCCCTGATCACAGTCAACCACATATATTTTATAGTAGGCTCCCCTGATCACAGTCAACCACATATATTTTACAGTAGCATCCCCTGATCACAGTCAACCACATCTATTTTATAGTAGACTCCCCTGAATACAGTCAACCACATATATTTTACAATAGCATCCCCTGATCACAGTCAACCACATATATTTTACAGTAGCATCCCCTGATCACAGTCAACCACATATATTTTATAGTAGGCTCCCCTGATCACAGTCAACCACATATATTTTATAGTAGGCTCCCCTGATCACAGTCAACCACATATATTTTACAATAGCATCCCCTGATCACAGTCAACCACATATATTTTATAGTAGACTTCCCTGATCACAGTCAACCACACATATTTTATAGTAGGCTCCCCTGATCACAGTCAACCACATATATTTTATAGTAGACTGCCCTGATCACAGTCAACCACATATATTTTACAGTAGCATCCCCTGATCACAGTCAACCACATATATTTTATAGTAGGCTCCCCTGATCACAGTCAACTGCATATATTTTACAGTAGCATCCCCTGATCACAGTCAACCACATATATTTTACAATAGCATCCCCTGATCACAGTCAACCACATATATTGTATAGTAGACTGCCCTGATCACAGTCAACCACATATATTTTATAGTAGGCTCCCCTGATCACAGTCAACTGCATATATTTTACAGTAGCATCCCCTGATCACAGTCAACCACATATATTTTACAATAGCATCCCCTGATCACAGTCAACCACATATATTGTATAGTAGACTGCCCTGATCACAGTCAACCACATATATTTTACAGTAGCATCCCCTGATCACAGTCAACCACATATATTTTACAATAGCATCCCCTGATCACAGTCAACCACATATATTTTACAATAGCATCCCCTGATCACAGTCAACCACATATATTTTATAGTAGACTGCCCTGATCACAGTCAACCACATCTATTTTACAATAGCATCCCCTGATCACAGTCAACCACATATATTTTATAGTAGACTCCCCTGATCACAGTCAACCACATATATTTTACAGTAGCATCCCCTGATCACAGTCAACCACACATATTTTATAGTAGGCTCCCCTGATCACAGTCAACCACATATATTTTACAATAGCATCCCCTGATCACAGTCAACCACATCTATTTTACAATAGCATCCCCTGATCACAGTCAACCACATATATTTTACAATAGCATCCCCTGATCACAGTCAACCACATATATTTTATAGTAGACTGCCCTGATCACAGTCAACCACATATATTTTACAGTAGCATCCCCTGATCACAGTCAACCACATATATTTTATAGTAGGCTCCCCTGATCACAGTCAACCACATCTATTTTATAGTTGACTGCCCTGATCACAGTCAACCACATCTATTTTACAATAGCATCCCCTGATCACAGTCAACCACATATATTTTACAGTAGCATCCCCTGATCACAGTCAACCACATCTATTTTACAATAGCATCCCCTGATCACAGTCAACCACATATATTTTACAATAGCATCCCCTGATCACAGTCAACCACATATTTTACAATAGCATCCCCTGATCACAGTCAACCACATCTATTTTACAATAGCATCCCCTGATCACAGTCAACCACATATATTTTATAGTAGACTCCCCTGATCACAGTCAACCACATATATTTTACAATAGCATCCCCTGATCACAGTCAACCACATATATTTTACAATAGCATCCCCTGATCACAGTCAACCACATATATTTTACAATAGCATCCCCTGATCACAGTCAACCACATATATTTTACAATAGCATCCCCTGATCACAGTCAACCACATCTATTTTACAATAGCATCCCCTGATCACAGTCAACCACATATATTTTATAGTAGACTCCCTGATCACAGTCAACCACATATATTTTACAATAGCATCCCCTGATCACAGTCAACCACATATATTTTACAATAGCATCCCCTGATCACAGTCAACCACATATATTTTACAATAGCATCCCCTGATCACAGTCAATCACATCTATTTTACAATAGCATCCCCTGATCACAGTCAACCACATATATTTTATAGTAGGCTCCCCTGATCACAGTCAACCACATATATTTTACAATAGCATCCCCTGATCACAGTCAACCACATATATTTTACAGTAGCATCCCCTGATCACAGTCAACCACATATATTTTATAGTAGGCTCCCCTGATCACAGTCAACCACATATATTTTACAATAGCATCCCCTGATCACAGTCAACCACATATATTTTACAATAGCATCCCCTGATCACAGTCAACCACATCTATTTTATAGTTGACTGCCCTGATCACAGTCAACCACATCTATTTTACAATAGCATCCCCTGATCACAGTCAACCACATATATTTTACAGTAGCATCCCCTGATCACAGTCAACCACATCTATTTTACAATAGCATCCCCTGATCACAGTCAACCACATATATTTTACAATAGCATCCCCTGATCACAGTCAACCACATATTTTACAATAGCATCCCCTGATCACAGTCAACCACATCTATTTTACAATAGCATCCCCTGATCACAGTCAACCACATATATTTTACAATAGCATCCCCTGATCACAGTCAACCACATATATTTTACAATAGCATCCCCTGATCACAGTCAACCACATATATTTTACAATAGCATCCCCTGATCACAGTCAACCACATATATTTTACAATAGCATCCCCTGATCACAGTCAACCACATCTATTTTACAATAGCATCCCCTGATCACAGTCAACCACATATATTTTATAGTAGACTCCCCTGATCACAGTCAACCACATATATTTTACAATAGCATCCCCTGATCACAGTCAACCACATATATTTTACAATAGCATCCCCTGATCACAGTCAACCACATATATTTTACAATAGCATCCCCTGATCACAGTCAATCACATCTATTTTACAATAGCATCCCCTGATCACAGTCAACCACATATATTTTATAGTAGGCTCCCCTGATCACAGTCAACCACATATATTTTACAGTAGCATCCCCTGATCACAGTCAACCACATATATTTTATAGTAGGCTCCCCTGATCACAGTCAACCACATATATTTTACAGTAGCATCCCCTGATCACAGTCAACCACATCTATTTTATAGTAGACTCCCCTGAATACAGTCAACCACATATATTTTACAATAGCATCCCCTGATCACAGTCAACCACATATATTTTACAGTAGCATCCCCTGATCACAGTCAACCACATATATTTTATAGTAGGCTCCCCTGATCACAGTCAACCACATATATTTTACAATAGCATCCCCTGATCACAGTCAACCACATATATTTTATAGTAGACTTCCCTGATCACAGTCAACCACACATATTTTATAGTAGGCTCCCCTGATCACAGTCAACCACATATATTTTATAGTAGACTGCCCTGATCACAGTCAACCACATATATTTTACAGTAGCATCCCCTGATCACAGTCAACCACATATATTTTATAGTAGGCTCCCCTGATCACAGTCAACCACATATATTTTACAGTAGCATCCCCTGATCACAGTCAACCACATATATTTTACAATAGCATCCCCTGATCACAGTCAACCACATATATTTTATAGTAGACTGCCCTGATCACAGTCAACCACATATATTTTACAGTAGCATCCCCTGATCACAGTCAACCACATATATTTTACAATAGCATCCCCTGATCACAGTCAACCACATATATTTTACAGTAGCATCCCCTGATCACAGTCAACCACATATATTTTATAGTAGGCTCCCCTGATCACAGTCAACCACATATATTTTACAATAGCATCCCCTGATCACAGTCAACCACATATATTTTACAATAGCATCCCCTGATCACAGTCAACCACATCTATTTTATAGTTGACTGCCCTGATCACAGTCAACCACATCTATTTTACAATAGCATCCCCTGATCACAGTCAACCACATATATTTTACAGTAGCATCCCCTGATCACAGTCAACCACATCTATTTTACAATAGCATCCCCTGATCACAGTCAACCACATATATTTTACAATAGCATCCCCTGATCACAGTCAACCACATATTTTACAATAGCATCCCCTGATCACAGTCAACCACATCTATTTTACAATAGCATCCCCTGATCACAGTCAACCACATATATTTTACAATAGCATCCCCTGATCACAGTCAACCACATATATTTTACAATAGCATCCCCTGATCACAGTCAACCACATATATTTTACAATAGCATCCCCTGATCACAGTCAACCACATATATTTTACAATAGCATCCCCTGATCACAGTCAACCACATCTATTTTACAATAGCATCCCCTGATCACAGTCAACCACATATATTTTATAGTAGACTCCCTGATCACAGTCAACCACATATATTTTACAATAGCATCCCCTGATCACAGTCAACCACATATATTTTACAATAGCATCCCCTGATCACAGTCAACCACATATATTTTACAATAGCATCCCCTGATCACAGTCAATCACATCTATTTTACAATAGCATCCCCTGATCACAGTCAACCACATATATTTTATAGTAGGCTCCCTGATCACAGTCAACCACATATATTTTACAGTAGCATCCCCTGATCACAGTCAACCACATATATTTTATAGTAGGCTCCCCTGATCACAGTCAACCACATATATTTTACAGTAGCATCCCCTGATCACAGTCAACCACATCTATTTTATAGTAGACTCCCCTGAATACAGTCAACCACATATATTTTACAATAGCATCCCCTGATCACAGTCAACCACATATATTTTACAGTAGCATCCCCTGATCACAGTCAACCACATATATTTTATAGTAGGCTCCCCTGATCACAGTCAACCACATATATTTTACAATAGCATCCCCTGATCACAGTCAACCACATATATTTTATAGTAGACTTCCCTGATCACAGTCAACCACACATATTTTATAGTAGGCTCCCCTGATCACAGTCAACCACATATATTTTATAGTAGACTGCCCTGATCACAGTCAACCACATATATTTTACAGTAGCATCCCCTGATCACAGTCAACCACATATATTTTATAGTAGGCTCCCCTGATCACAGTCAACCACATATATTTTACAGTAGCATCCCCTGATCACAGTCAACCACATATATTTTACAATAGCATCCCCTGATCACAGTCAACCACATATATTTTATAGTAGACTGCCCTGATCACAGTCAACCACATATATTTTACAGTAGCATCCCCTGATCACAGTCAACCACATATATTTTACAATAGCATCCCCTGATCACAGTCAACCACATCTATTTTACAATAACATCCCCTGATCACAGTCAACCACATATATTTTATAGTAGACTCCCCTGATCACAGTCAACCAGGGTCCTGTGTGGCTCAGTCGGTAGAGCATGGCGCTTGCAGAGCATGGCGCTTGCAACGCCAAGCGTCGTGGGTTCGATTCCCGCTAGGGCCACCCATATGTAAAAGTAGTGGCCCCAGCCGACTTGTAAGTCGCTTTGGACAAAAGCGTCTGCTAAATGGGATATATTATTATTATATAACCACATATATTTTACAGTAGCATCCCCTGATCACAGTCAACCACACATATTTTATAGTAGGCTCCCCTGATCACAGTCAACCACATATATTTTACAATAGCATCCCCTGATCACAGTCAACCACATCTATTTTACAATAGCATCCCCTGATCACAGTCAACCACATATATTTTACAATAGCATCCCCTGATCACAGTCAACCACATATATTTTATAGTAGACTGCCCTGATCACAGTCAACCACATATATTTTACAGTAGCATCCCCTGATCACAGTCAACCACATATATTTTATAGTAGGCTCCCCTGATCACAGTCAACCACATATATTTTACAGTAGCATCCCCTGATCACAGTCAACCACATCTATTTTATAGTTGACTGCCCTGAGCACAGTCAACCACATCTATTTTACAATAGCATCCCCTGATCACAGTCAACCACATATATTTTACAGTAGCATCCCCTGATCACAGTCAACCACATCTATTTTACAATAGCATCCCCTGATCACAGTCAACCACATATATTTTACAATAGCATCCCCTGATCACAGTCAACCACATCTATTTTACAATAGCATCCCCTGATCACAGTCAACCACATATATTTTATAGTAGACTCCCCTGATCACAGTCAACCACATATATTTTACAATAGCATCCCCTGATCACAGTCAACCACATATATTTTACAATAGCATCCCCTGATCACAGTCAACCACATATATTTTACAATAGCATCCCCTGATCACAGTCAACCACATCTATTTTACAATAGCATCCCCTGATCACAGTCAACCACATATATTTTATAGTAGGCTCCCCTGATCACAGTCAACCACATATATTTTACAATAGCATCCCCTGATCACAGTCAACCCCATCTATTTTACAATAGCATCCCCTGATCACAGTCAACCACATATATTTTATAGTAGACTCCCCTGATCACAGTCAACCACATATATTTTACAGTAGCATCCCCTGATCACAGTCAACCACACATTTTTTATAGTAGGCTCCCCTGTCACAGTCAACCACATATATTTTAAAATAGCATCCCCTGATCACAGTCAACCACATCTATTTTACAATAGCATCCCCTGATCACAGTCAACCACATATATTTTACAATAGCATCCCCTGATCACAGTCAACCACATATATTTTATAGTAGACTGCCCTGATCACAGTCAACCACATATATTTTACAGTAGCATCCCCTGATCACAGTCAACCACATATATTTTATAGTAGGCTCCCCTGATCACAGTCAACCACATATATTTTACAGTAGCATCCCCTGATCACAGTCAACCACATATATTTTATAGTAGGCTCCCCTGATCACAGTCAACCACATATATTTTACAGTAGCATCCCCTGATCACAGTCAACCACATATATTTTACAATAGCATCCCCTGATCACAGTCAACCACATATATTTTACAATAGCATCCCCTGATCACAGTCAACCACATATATTTTACAATAGCATCCCCTGATCACAGTCAACCACATATATTTTACAATAGCATCCCCTGATCACAGTCAACCACATCTATTTTACAATAGCATCCCCTGATCACAGTCAACCACATATATTTTATAGTAGGCTCCCCTGATCACAGTCAACCACATATATTTTACAATAGCATCTCCTGATCACAGTCAACCACATCTATTTTACAATAGCATCCCCTGATCACAGTCAACCACATATATTTTACAATAGCATCCCCTGATCACAGTCAACCACATATATTTTATAGTAGACTGCCCTGATCACAGTCAACCACATATATTTTACAGTAGCATCCCCTGATCACAGTCAACCACATATATTTTATAGTAGGCTCCCCTGATCACAGTCAACCACATATATTTTACAGTAGCATCCCCTGATCACAGTCAACCACATATATTTTATAGTAGGCTCCCCTGATCACAGTAAACCACATATATTTTACAGTAGCATCCCCTGATCACAGTCAACCACATATATTTTATAGTAGGCTCCCCTGATCACAGTCAACCACATATATTTTATAGTAAGCTCCCCTGATCACAGTCAACCACATATATTTTACAATAGCATCCCCTGATCACAGTCAACCACATATATTTTATAGTAGACTTCCCTGATCACAGTCAACCACATATATTTTATAGTAGGCTCCCCTGATCACAGTCAACCACATATATTTTACAGTAGCATCCCCTGATCACAGTCAACCACACCTATTTTTTAGTAGGCTCCCCTGATCACAGTCAACCACATATATTTTACAATAGCATCCCCTGATCACAGTCAACCACATATATTTTATAGTAGACTTCCCTGATCACAGTCAACCACACATATTTTATAGTAGGCTCCCCTGATCACAGTCAACCACATATATTTTACAATAGCATCCCCTGATCACAGTCAACCACATATATTTTACAGTAGCATCCCCTGATCACAGTCAACCACATATTTTATTGTAGACTCCCCTGATCACAGTCAACCACATATATTTTATAGTAAGCTCCCCTGATCACAGTCAACCACATATATTTTACAGTAGCATCCCCTGATCACAGTCAACCACACCTATTTTATAGTAGACTTCCCTGATCACAGTCAACCACATATATTTTATAGTAGGCTCCCCTGATCACAGTCAACCACATATATTTTACAATAGCATCCCCTGATCACAGTCAACCACATCTATTTTATAGTAAGCTCCCCTGATCACAGTCAACCACATCTATTTTACAGTAGCATCCCCTGATCACAGTCAACCACACCTATTTTATAGTAGACTTCCCTGATCACAGTCAACCACATATATTTTATAGTAGGCTCCCCTGATCACAGTCAACCACATATATTTTACAATAGCATCCCCTGATCACAGTCAACCACATCTATTTTATAGTAGACTTCCCTGATCACAGTCAACCACATATATTTTATAGTAGGCTCCCTGATCACAGTCAACCACATCTATTTTACAATAGCATCCCCTGATCACAGTCAACCACATATATTTTATAGTAGACTGCCCTGATCACAGTCAACCACATATATTTTACAGTAGCATCCCCTGATCACAGTCAACCGCATATATTTTATAGTAGGCTCCCCTGATCACAGTCAACCACATATATTTTACAGTAGCATCCCCTGATCACAGTCAACCGCATATATTTTATAGTAGGCTCCCCTGATCACAGTCAACCGCATATATTTTATATTAGACTTCCCTGATCACAGTCAACCACACATATTTTATAGTAGACTTCCCTGATCACAGTCAACCACACATATTTTATAGTAGACTTCCCTGATCACAGTCAACCACACATATTTTATAGTAGACTTCCCTGATCACAGTCAACCACACATATTTTATAGTAGGCTCCCCTGATCACAGTCAACCACATATATTTTATAGTAGACTTCCCTGATCACAGTCAACCACACACATTTTATATTAGACTCCCCTGATCACAGTCAACCACATATATTTTACAGTAGCATCCCCTGATCACAGTCAACCACATCTATTTTATAGTAGACTTCCCTGATCACAGTCAACCACATATATTTTACAATAGCATCCCCTGATCACAGTCAACCACATATATTTTATAGTAGACTGCCCTGATCACAGTCAACCACATATATTTTACAGTAGCATCCCCTGATCACAGTCAACCACATATATTTTATAGTAGCATCCCCTGATCACAGTCAACCACATATTTTATAGTAGACTCCCCTGATCACAGTCAACCACATATATTTTATAGTAGGCTCCCCTGATCACAGTCAACCACATATATTTTATAGTAGACTTCCCTGATCACAGTCAACCACATATATTTTACAGTAGCATCCCCTGATCACAGTCAACCACATATATTTTATAGTAGACTCCCCTGATCACAGTCAACCACATATATTTTATAGTAAGCTCCCCTGATCACAGTCAACCACATATATTTTACAGTAGCATCCCCTGATCACAGTCAACCACACCTATTTTATAGTAGACTTCCCTGATCACAGTCAACCACATATATTTTATAGTAGGCTCCCCTGATCACAGTCAACCACATATATTTTACAATAGCATCCCCTGATCACAGTCAACCACATCTATTTTATAGTAAGCTCCCCTGATCACAGTCAACCACATCTATTTTACAGTAGCATCCCCTGATCACAGTCAACCACACCTATTTTATAGTAGACTTCCCTGATCACAGTCAACCACATATATTTTATAGTAGGCTCCCCTGATCACAGTCAACCACATATATTTTACAATAGCATCCCCTGATCACAGTCAACCACATCTATTTTATAGTAGACTTCCCTGATCACAGTCAACCACATATATTTTATAGTAGGCTCCCCTGATCACAGTCAACCACATCTATTTTACAATAGCATCCCCTGATCACAGTCAACCACATATATTTTATAGTAGACTGCCCTGATCACAGTCAACCACATATATTTTACAGTAGCATCCCCTGATCACAGTCAACCGCATATATTTTATAGTAGGCTCCCCTGATCACAGTCAACCACATATATTTTACAGTAGCATCCCCTGATCACAGTCAACCGCATATATTTTATAGTAGGCTCCCCCAATCACAGTCAACCGCATATATTTTATATTAGACTTCCCTGATCACAGTCAACCACACATATTTTATAGTAGACTTCCCTGATCACAGTCAACCACACATATTTTATAGTAGACTTCCCTGATCACAGTCAACCACACATATTTTATAGTAGACTTCCCTGATCACAGTCAACCACACATATTTTATAGTAGGCTCCCTGATCACAGTCAACCACATATATTTTATAGTAGACTTCCCTGATCACAGTCAACCACACACATTTTATATTAGACTCCCTGATCACAGTCAACCACATATATTTTACAGTAGCATCCCCTGATCACAGTCAACCACATCTATTTTATAGTAGACTTCCCTGATCACAGTCAACCACATATATTTTACAATAGCATCCCCTGATCACAGTCAACCACATATATTTTATAGTAGACTGCCCTGATCACAGTCAACCACATATATTTTACAGTAGCATCCCCTGATCACAGTCAACCACATATATTTTATAGTAGCATCCCCTGATCACAGTCAACCACATATTTTATAGTAGACTCCCTGATCACAGTCAACCACATATATTTTATAGTAGGCTCCCTGATCACAGTCAACCACATATATTTTATAGTAGACTTCCCTGATCACAGTCAACCACATATATTTTACAGTAGCATCCCCTGATCACAGTCAACCACATATATTTTATAGTAGACTCCCTGATCACAGTCAACCACATATATTTTACAGTAGCATCCCCTGATCACAGTCAACCACATATATTTTATAGTAGACTCCCCTGATCACAGTCAACCACATATATTTTATAGTAGGCTCCCTGATCACAGTCAACCACATATATTTTACAATAGCATCCCCTGATCACAGTCAACCACATCTATTTTACAGTAGCATCCCCTGATCACAGTCAACCACATATATTTTATAGTAGACTCCCCTGATCACAGTCAACCACATATTTTATAGTAAGCTCCCCTGATCACAGTCAACCACATATATTTTACAGTAGCATCCCCTGATCACAGTCAACCACACCTATTTTATAGTAGACTTCCCTGATCACAGTCAACCACATATATTTTATAGTAGGCTCCCCTGATCACAGTCAACCACATATATTTTATAGTAGACTCCCCTGATCACAGTCAACCACATATATTTTATAGTAGACTCCCCTGATCACAGTCAACCACATATATTTTACAATAGCATCCCCTGATCACAGTCAACCACATCTATTTTATAGTAGACTCCCCTGATCACAGTCAACCACATATATTTTACAATAGCATCCCCTGATCACAGTCAACCACATATATTTTATAGTAGGCTCCCCTGATCACAGTCAACCACATATATTTTATAGTAGGCTCCCCTGATCACAGTCAACCACATATATTTTATAGTAGACTCCCCTGATCACAGTCAACCACATCTATTTTATAGTAGACTTCCCTGATCACAGTCAACCACATATATTTTACAATAGCATCCCCTGATCACAGTCAACCACATATATTTTATAGTAGACTGCCCTGATCACAGTCAACCACATATATTTTACAGTAGCATCCCCTGATCACAGTCAACCACATATATTTTATAGTAGCATCCCCTGATCACAGTCAACCACATATTTTATAGTAGACTCCCCTGATCACAGTCAACCACATATATTTTATAGTAGGCTCCCCTGATCACAGTCAACCACATATATTTTATAGTAGACTTCCCTGATCACAGTCAACCACATATATTTTACAGTAGCATCCCCTGATCACAGTCAACCACATATATTTTATAGTAGACTCCCCTGATCACAGTCAACCACATATATTTTATAGTAAGCTCCCCTGATCACAGTCAACCACATATATTTTACAGTAGCATCCCCTGATCACAGTCAACCACACCTATTTTATAGTAGACTTCCCTGATCACAGTCAACCACATATATTTTATAGTAGGCTCCCTGATCACAGTCAACCACATATATTTTACAATAGCATCCCCTGATCACAGTCAACCACATCTATTTTATAGTAAGCTCCCCTGATCACAGTCAACCACATCTATTTTACAGTAGCATCCCCTGATCACAGTCAACCACACCTATTTTATAGTAGACTTCCCTGATCACAGTCAACCACATATATTTTATAGTAGGCTCCCTGATCACAGTCAACCACATATATTTTACAATAGCATCCCCTGATCACAGTCAACCACATCTATTTTATAGTAGACTTCCCTGATCACAGTCAACCACATATATTTTATAGTAGGCTCCCCTGATCACAGTCAACCACATCTATTTTACAATAGCATCCCCTGATCACAGTCAACCACATATATTTTATAGTAGACTGCCCTGATCACAGTCAACCACATATATTTTACAGTAGCATCCCCTGATCACAGTCAACCGCATATATTTTATAGTAGGCTCCCCTGATCACAGTCAACCACATATATTTTACAGTAGCATCCCCTGATCACAGTCAACCGCATATATTTTATAGTAGGCTCCCCCAATCACAGTCAACCGCATATATTTTATATTAGACTTCCCTGATCACAGTCAACCACACATATTTTATAGTAGACTTCCCTGATCACAGTCAACCACACATATTTTATAGTAGACTTCCCTGATCACAGTCAACCACACATATTTTATAGTAGACTTCCTGATCACAGTCAACCACACATATTTTATAGTAGGCTCCCCTGATCACAGTCAACCACATATATTTTATAGTAGACTTCCCTGATCACAGTCAACCACACACATTTTATATTAGACTCCCTGATCACAGTCAACCACATATATTTTACAGTAGCATCCCCTGATCACAGTCAACCACATCTATTTTATAGTAGACTTCCCTGATCACAGTCAACCACATATATTTTACAATAGCATCCCCTGATCACAGTCAACCACATATATTTTATAGTAGACTGCCCTGATCACAGTCAACCACATATATTTTACAGTAGCATCCCCTGATCACAGTCAACCACATATATTTTATAGTAGCATCCCCTGATCACAGTCAACCACATATTTTATAGTAGACTCCCCTGATCACAGTCAACCACATATATTTTATAGTAGGCTCCCCTGATCACAGTCAACCACATATATTTTATAGTAGACTTCCCTGATCACAGTCAACCACATATATTTTACAGTAGCATCCCCTGATCACAGTCAACCACATATATTTTATAGTAGACTCCCCTGATCACAGTCAACCACATATATTTTACAGTAGCATCCCCTGATCACAGTCAACCACATATATTTTATAGTAGACTCCCCTGATCACAGTCAACCACATATATTTTATAGTAGGCTCCCCTGATCACAGTCAACCACATATATTTTACAATAGCATCCCCTGATCACAGTCAACCACATCTATTTTACAGTAGCATCCCCTGATCACAGTCAACCACATATATTTTATAGTAGACTCCCCTGATCACAGTCAACCACATATTTTATAGTAAGCTCCCCTGATCACAGTCAACCACATATATTTTACAGTAGCATCCCCTGATCACAGTCAACCACACCTATTTTATAGTAGACTTCCCTGATCACAGTCAACCACATATATTTTATAGTAGGCTCCCCTGATCACAGTCAACCACATATATTTTATAGTAGACTCCCCTGATCACAGTCAACCACATATATTTTATAGTAGACTCCCTGATCACAGTCAACCACATATATTTTACAATAGCATCCCCTGATCACAGTCAACCACATCTATTTTATAGTAGACTCCCTGATCACAGTCAACCACATATATTTTACAATAGCATCCCCTGATCACAGTCAACCACATATATTTTATAGTAGGCTCCCCTGATCACAGTCAACCACATATATTTTATAGTAGGCTCCCCTGATCACAGTCAACCACATATATTTTATAGTAGACTCCCTGATCACAGTCAACCACATCTATTTTATAGTAGACTCCCCTGATCACAGTCAACCACATATATTTTATAGTAGGCTCCCCTGATCACAGTCAACCACATATATTTTATAGTAGGCACCCCTGATCACAGTCAACCACATATATTTTACAGTAGCATCCCCTGATCACAGTCAACCACATATATTTTATAGTAGGCTCCCCTGATCACAGTCAACCACATATGTTTTACAGTAGCATCCCCTGATCACAGTCAACCACACCTATTTTTAGTAGGCTCCCTGATCACAGTCAACCACATATATTTTACAATAGCATCCCCTGATCACAGTCAACCACATATATTTTATAGTAGACTTCCCTGATCACAGTCAACCACACATATTTTATAGTAGGCTCCCCTGATCACAGTCAACCACATATATTTTACAATAGCATCCCCTGATCACAGTCAACCACATATATTTTACAGTAGCATCCCCTGATCACAGTCAACCACATATTTTATTGTAGACTCCCTGATCACAGTCAACCACATATATTTTATAGTAAGCTCCCCTGATCACAGTCAACCACATATATTTTACAGTAGCATCCCCTGATCACAGTCAACCACACCTATTTTATAGTAGACTTCCCTGATCACAGTCAACCACATATATTTTATAGTAGGCTCCCCTGATCACAGTCAACCACATATATTTTACAATAGCATCCCCTGATCACAGTCAACCACATCTATTTTATAGTAAGCTCCCCTGATCACAGTCAACCACATCTATTTTACAGTAGCATCCCCTGATCACAGTCAACCACACCTATTTTATAGTAGACTTCCCTGATCACAGTCAACCACATATATTTTATAGTAGGCTCCCCTGATCACAGTCAACCACATATATTTTACAATAGCATCCCCTGATCACAGTCAACCACATCTATTTTATAGTAGACTTCCCTGATCACAGTCAACCACATATATTTTATAGTAGGCTCCCCTGATCACAGTCAACCACATCTATTTTACAATAGCATCCCCTGATCACAGTCAACCACATATATTTTATAGTAGACTGCCCTGATCACAGTCAACCACATATATTTTACAGTAGCATCCCCTGATCACAGTCAACCGCATATATTTTATAGTAGGCTCCCTGATCACAGTCAACCACATATATTTTACAGTAGCATCCCCTGATCACAGTCAACCACATATATTTTATAGTAGGCTCCCCTGATCACAGTCAACCACATATATTTTACAGTAGCATCCCCTGATCACAGTCAACCACATATATTTTATAGTAGGCTCCCCTGATCACAGTCAACCACATATATTTTACAGTAGACTCCCCTGATCACAGTCAACCACATATATTTTACAATAGCATCCCCTGATCACAGTCAACCACATATATTTTATAGTAGCATCCCCTGATCACAGTCAACCACATATATTTTATAGTAGACTCCCCTGATCACAGTCAACCACATATATTTTATAGTAGACTCCCCTGATCACAGTCAACCACATATATTTTACAGTAGCCTCCCCTGATCACAGTCAACCACATATATTTTACAGTAGCATCCCCTGATCACAGTCAACCACATATATTTTACAATAGCATCCCCTGATCACAGTCAACCACATATATTTTATAGTAGACTTCCCTGATCACAGTCAACCACACATATTTTATAATAGGCTCCCCTGATCACAGTCAACCACATCTATTTTACAATAGCATCCCCTGATCACAGTCAACCACATATATTTTATAGTAGACTGCCCTGATCACAGTCAACCACATATATTTTACAGTAGCATCCCCTGATCACAGTCAACCACATATATTTTATTGTAGACTCCCCTGATCACAGTCAACCACATATATTTTATAGTAAGCTCCCCTGATCACAGTCAACCACATATATTTTACAGTAGCATCCCCTGATCACAGTCAACCACACCTATTTTATAGTAGACTTCCCTGATCACAGTCAACCACATATATTTTATAGTAGGCTCCCCTGATCACAGTCAAGCACATATTTTACAATAGCATCCCCTGATCACAGTCAACCACATCTATTTTACAATAGCATCCCCTTATCATAGTCAACCACATATATTTTATAGTAGACTGCCCTGATCACAGTCAACCACATATATTTTATAGTAGCATCCCCTGATCACAGTCAACCACATATATTTTATAGTAGGCTCCCCTGATCACAGTCAACCACATATATTTTACAGTAGCATCCCCTGATCACAGTCAACCACATCTATTTTATAGTGGACTCCCCTGATCACAGTCAACCACATATATTTTACAGTAGGCTCCCCTGATCACAGTCAACCACATATATTTTACAGTAGCATCCCCTGATCACAGTCAACCACATATATTTTATAGTAGACTCCCCTGATCACAGTCAACCACATATATTTTATAGTAGCATCCCCTGATCACAGTCAACCACATCTATGTTATAGTAGCATCCCCTGATCACAGTCAACCACATCTATTTTATAGTAGACTCCCCTGATCACAGTCAACCACATATATTTTATAGTAGGCTCCCCTGACACAGTCAACCACATATATTTTACAGTAGCATCCCCTGATCACAGTCAACCACATATATTTTACAGTAGACTCCCCTGATCACAGTCAACCACATATATTTTACAATAGCATCCCCTGATCACAGTCAACCACATATCTTTTACAGTAGACTCCCCTGATCACAGTCAACCACATATCTTTTACAGTAGACTCCCCTGATCACAGTCAACCACATATCTTTTACAGTAGACTCCCCTGATCACAGTCAACCACATATCTTTTACAGTAGACTCCCCTGATCACAGTCAACCACATATATTTTACAGTAGCATCCCCTGATCACAGTCAACCACATATATTTTACAATAGCATCCCCTGATCACAGTCAACCACATATTTTACAATAGCATCCCCTGATCACAGTCAACCACATATATTTTATTGTAGACTTCCCTGATCACAGTCAACCACATATATTTTACAATAGCATCCCCTGATCACAGTCAACCACATATATTTTATATTAGACTCCCCTGATCACAGTCAACCACATATATTTTACAATAGCATCCCCTGATCACAGTCAACCACATATATTTTATATTAGACTCCCCTGATCACAGTCAACCACATATATTTTACAGTATTTGTCAATTTGTAAGTCGCTCTGGATAAGAGCGTCTGCTAAATGACTTAAATGTAAATGTAAATGTAGATAGTGAGTGAGTCAGATGAGTCCCAGACTTTTGGTAGGGAGTCGGCCTGGGTTACTAAGAGATAGTGAGTGAGTCAGATGTGTCCCAGTCTTTTGATAGGGAGTCGGCCTGGGTTACTAAGAGATAGTGAGTGAGTCAGATGAGTCCCAGTCTTTTGGTAGGGTGTCGGCCTGGGTTACTAAGAGAGAGTGAGTGAGTCAGATGAGTCCCAGTCTTTTGGTAGGGAGTAGGCCTGGGTTACTAAGAGATAGTGAGTGAGTCAGATGAGTCCCAGTCTTTTGGTAGGGAGTCGGCCTGGGTTACTAAGAGATAGTGAGTGAGTCAGATGAGTCCCAGTCTTTTGGTAGGGAGTAGGCCTGGGTTACTAAGAGATAGTGAGTGAGTCAGATGAGTCCCAGTCTTTTGGTAGGGAGTCGGCCTGGGTTACTAAGAGATAGTGAGTGAGTCAGATGAGTCCCAGTCTTTTGGTAGGGAGTCGGCCTGGGTTACTAAGAGATAGTGAGTGAGTCAGATGAGTCCCAGTCTTTTGGTAGGGAGTAGGCCTGGGTTACTAAAAGATAGTGAGTGAGTCAGATGAGTCCCAGTCTTTTGGTAGGGAGTCGGCCTGGGTTACTAAGAGATAGTGAGTGAGTCAGATGAGTCCCAGTCTTTTGGTAGGGAGTCGGCCTGGGTTACTAAGAGATAGTGAGTGAGTCAGATGAGTCCCAGTCTTTTGGTAGGGAGTAGGCCTGGGTTACTAAGAGATAGTGAGTGAGTCAGATGAGTCCCAGTCTTTTGGTAGGGAGTCGGCCTGGGTTACTAAGAGATAGTGAGTGAGTCAGATGAGTCCCAGTCTTTGGTAGGGAGTAGGCCTGGGTTACTAAAAGATAGTGAGTGAGTCAGATGAGTCCCAGTCTTTTGGTAGGGAGTCGGCCTGGGTTACTAAGAGATAGTGAGTGAGTCAGATGAGTCCCAGTCTTTTGGTAGGGAGTCGGCCTGGGTTACTAAGAGATAGTGAGTGAGTCAGATGAGTCCCAGTCTTTTGGTAGGGAGTAGGCCTGGGTTACTAAGAGATAGGGATTGAGTCAGATGAGTCCCAGTCTTTGGTAGGGAGTAGGCCTGGGTTACTAAGAGATAGTGATTGAGTCAGATGAGTCCCAGTCTTTGGTAGGGAGTAGGCCTGGGTTACTAAGAGAGAGTGAGTGAAGAGTAAAATAATCCACTTGTTAAGCTAAAGTGCAAAATGAGAACTAGACAAGATGATCATGACTCGCACGGACCTCAATTTCCACAGCCAAATTGTAAACTAACGAATATCCAAACGGATATTCAGTTAAAATACAAATCTATTCAGCTAAAATACATATCTGATTTATTTCTCAAGACTCCCTAAGCTTGTCTCAAAGTAGCACAAAAGCCTGCTGAAGTATTTGAATACACACAGGTAGGCTATTGGTTCATATGTGTTATAAATATTGGATGACTTTATTCAAACATTTGAGTGTAGTGCATTTAGAACTGCCAGGAGGATAGTAGTAATGGGTGCTGCCTAGCAACCATCAAGAGCTTTAGAGTGTAGTGCATTTAGAACTGCCAGGAGGAGGGTAGTAATGGGTGTTGCCTAGCAACCATCAAGAGATTTAGAGTGTAGTGCATTTAGAACTGCCATGAGGATAGTAGTAATGGGTGCTGCCTAGCAACCATCAAGAGCTTTAGAGTGTAGTGCATTTAGAACTGCCAGGAGGAGGGTAATAATGGGTGTTGCCTAGCAACCATCAAGAGCTTTAGAGTGTAGTGCATTTAGAACTGCCAGGAGGAGGGTAGTAATGGGTGTTGCCTAGCAACCATCAAGAGCTTTAGAGTGTAGTGCATTTAGAACTGCCATGAGGATAGTAGTAATGGGTGCTGCCTAGCAACCATCAAGAGCTTTAGAGTGTAGTGCATTTAGAACTGCCAGGAGGAGGGTAATAATGGGTGTTGCCTAGCAACCATCAAGAGATTTAGAGTGTAGTGCGTGTAGATCTGCCAGGAGGAGGGTAGTAATGGGTGCTGCCTAGCAACCATCAAGAGCTTTAGAGTGTAGTGCATTTAGAACTGCCAGGAGGAGGGTAGTAATGGGTGTTGCCTAGCAACCATCAAGAGCTTTAGAGTGTAGTGCATTTAGAACTGCCAGGAGGAGGGTAGTAATGGGTGTTGCCTAGCAACCATCAAGAGATTTAGAGTGTAGTGCATTTAGAACTCCTATGAGGATAGTAGTAATGGGTGTTGCCTAGCCACAATCAAGAGCTTTAGAGTGTAGTGCGTGTAGATCTGCCAGGAGGAGGGTAGTAATGGGTGTTGCCTAGCAACCATCAAGAGATTTAGAGTGTAGTGCATTTAGAACTGCCAGGAGGAGGGTGGTAATGGGTGCTGCATAGCAACCATCAAGAGATTTAGAGTGTAGTGCGTGTAGATCTGCCAGGAGGAGGGTAGTAATGGGTGTTGCATAGCAACCATCAAGAGCTTTAGAGTGTAGTGCATTTAGAACTGCCAGGAGGAGGGTAGTAATGGGTGTTGCCTAGCAACCATCAAGAGATTTAGAGTGTAGTGCATTTAGAACTGCCATGAGGATAGTAGTAATGGGTGTTGCCTAGCAACCATCAAGAGATTTAGAGTGTAGTGCGTGTAGATCTGCCAGGAGGACGGTAGTAATGGGTGCTGCCTAGCAACCACCAAGAGCTTTAGAGTGTAGTGCATTTAGAACTGCCAGGAGGAGGGTAGTAATGGGTGTTGCCTAGCAACCATCAAGAGCTTTAGAGTGTAGTGCATTTAGAACTGCCACAGGAGGATAATAGTAATGGGTGCTGCCTAGCAACCATCAAGAGCTTTAGAGTGTAGTGCATTTAGAACTGCCAGGAGGATAGTAGTAATGGGTGCTGCCTAGCAACATTCAAGAGCTTTAGAGTGTAGTGCGTGTAGATCTGCCAGGAGGAGGGTAGTAATGGGTGTTGCCTAGCAACCATCAAGAGATTTAGAGTGTAGTGCATTTAGAACTGCCAGGAGGAGGGTAGTAATGGGTGTTGCCTAGCAACCATCAAGAGATTTAGAGTGTTGTGCATTTAGAACTCCTATGAGGATAGTTGTAATGGGTGTTGCCTAGCCACAATCAAGAGCTTTAGAGTGTAGTGCGTGTAGATCTGCCAGGAGGAGGGTAGTAATGGGTGTTGCCTAGCAACCATCAAGAAATTTAGAGTGTAGTGCATTTAGAACTGCCACAGGAGGATAATAGTAATGGGTGCTGCCTAGCAACCATCAAGAGCTTTAGAGTGTAGTGCATTTAGAACTGCCATGAGGATAGTAGTAATGGGTGCTGCCTAGCAACCATCAAGAGCTTTAGAGTGTCGTGCATTTAGAACTGCCAGGAGGATAATAGTAATGGGTGCTGCCTAGCAACAATCAAGAGCTTTAGAGTGTAGTGCGTGTAGATCTGCCAGGAGGATAGTAGTAATGGGTGTTGCCTAACAACCATCAAGAGCTTTAGAGCATGGTGCATGTGGAACTGCCAGGAGTATAGTGGTAATGGGTGTTGAATGGCAACAATCAAGCGCTTTACAGCGTAGTGTATTTAGAACTGCCAGGAGGAGAATAGTAATGGGTGTTTCCTAGCAACCATCAAGACCTTTAGAGCATAGTGCATTTAGAACTGCCAGGAAGATTGTAGTAATGGGTGTTACCTAGCTACCATCAAGAGCTTCAGAGCGTAGTGCATGCCAATGCTGCCTCAGCATTACAGCTACATTTCACATTAAGCCATAGGCAGAACTTTATTTCAATCATGACTAGGTCAGTTCGCAGACATAAAAGTTTAGGATTTGATACCGGCAACACATTTCAGACATAAAGAAAAGGTAGAAAAAGCTGGAGGGATGCTTTAGCTGGTGGGATGCTATAGCTGGTGGGATGCTTTCGCTGGTGGGATGCTATAGCTGGTGGGATGCTATAGCTGGTGGGATGCTATAGCTGGTGGGATGCTATAGCTGGTGGTATGCTATAGCTGGTGGGATGCTATAGCTGGTGGGATGCTATAGCTGGTGGGATGCTATAGCTGGTGGTATGCTATGGCTGGTGGTATGCTATGGCTGGTGGGATGCTATAGCTGGTGGGATGCTATGACTGGTGGGATGCTATGGCTGGTGGGATGCTATGGCTGGTGGGATGCTATAGCTGGTGGGATGCTATAGCTGGTGGGATGCTATAGCTGGTGGGATGCTATAGCTGGTGGGATGCTATAGCTGGTGGGATGCTATAGCTGGTGGGATGCTATAGCTGGTGGTATGCTATAGCTGGTGGGATGTTATAGCTGGTGGGATGCTATAGCTGGTGGGATGCTGTAGCTGGTGGGATGTTATAGCTGGTGGGATGCTATAGCTGGTGGGATGCTATAGCTGGTGGGATGCTATAGCTGGTGGGATGCTATAGCTGGTGGGATGCTGTAGCTGGTGGGGTGCTGTAGCTGGTGGGATGCTATAGCTGGTGGGATGCTATAGCTGGTGGGATGCTATAGCTGGTGGGATGCTATAGCTGGTGGGATGCTATAGCTGGTGAGATGCTATAGCTGGTGATATGCTGTAGCTGGTAGAAAAACGGTTTGGTTTGAAAGGTGTATATGTCAGTGAGGCAGAAAGACACACAAGGTGGGCATTGACTGTTCTGTGTGCGTGAGCGCGTGCGTGCGTGCGTGCCTGCGTGTGTGTGTGCATGTGTGTCATGTCTGGATGGAGGCAATCTACAACCTATCAATCACTGAGGAGAGGCCCGGGCTGGGAACCATCACATGTCACAATGATGACACGCACACACACACGCATACACACACAGGCCTATTGTCAAAGCACACACACTTCTAACTATATCCATACAGTGTACATAGAAATAACAATATCAAATGGTTTCATTTTTCCAGTAGGAGGCAGGCAGCCCATCAGTTAAGAGTGTTGGGCCAGTAATCGAAAAATTGCTGGTTCTAACCCCTGAGCAGACTGGGTGAAAAATGTGTCGATGTGCCCTTGAGCAAGGCACTTGCACTAATACAAAAACACTAATACTGATGTAAGTCGGTCTGGATAAGAGCATCTGCTTAAATGACTAAAATGCATTAAAAAATGATAAGGTCTGAATACAACTTGATTCTGCATGTATTTGATTCAACATGTACTTGATTCTGCATGTACTTGATTCTGCATTTACTTGATTCTGCATGTACTTGATTCTGCATGTACTTGATTCTTCATGTACTTGATTCTTCATGTACTTGATTCTTCATGTACTTGATTCTTCATGTACTTGATTCTGCATTTACTTGATTCTGCATGTACTTGATTCTTCATGTACTTGATTCTTCATGTACTTGATTCTGCCTGTACTTGATTCTGCCTGTACTTGATTCTACTTCTACTTGATTCTGCATGTACTTGATTATTCATGTACTTGATTCAACATGTACTTGATTCAACATGTACTTGATTCAACATGTACTTGATTCTACTTCTACTTGATTCTGCATGTACTTGATTCTGCATGTACTTGATTCTGCATGTACTTGATTCTGCATGTACTTGATTCTGCATGTACTTGATTCTACTTCTACTTGTTTCTGCATGCACTTGATTCTGCATGTACTTGATTCTGCATGTACTTTATTATGCATGTACTTGATTCTGCATGTACTTGATTCTGCATGTACTTGATTCTGCATGTTCTTGATTCTGCATGTTCTTGATTCTGCATGTACTTGATTATACTTATACTTGATTATACTTATACTTGATTCTATATGTACTTGATTCTACTTCTGCTTGATTCTATATGTACTTGATTCTACTTCTACTTGATTCTGCATGTACTTGATTCTACTTCACTAGATTCTGCATGTACTTGATTCAACATGTACTTGATTGTACATGTACTTTGTATTTGTATTTATTATGGATCCCCATTAGTTCCTGCCAAGGCAGCAGCTACTCTTCCTGGGGTTTATTATGAATCCCCATTAGTTCATGTCAAGGCAGCAGCTACTCTGCCTGGGGTCCAGCAAGGTTAAGACTCTTAGCAGGTTACTACTGAAATACTGAAATACTGAAATATTTTTTTAAACGTTACAATACATTCACAGATTTCACTACACACTGTGTGTGTGTTGCTTCACAGTCCCCGCTGTTCCATAAGGTGTATTTTTATCTGTTTTTTTAAATCTAATTTTACTCCTTGCGTCAGTTACCTGATATGGAATAGAGTTCCATTTAGTCATGGCTCTAAGTAGTACTGTGTGCCTCCCATAGTCTCTTCTGGACTTGGGGACTGTGAAGAGACCTCTGGTGGCATGTCTTGTGAGGTATGCATGTCCGAAATTTGTGCTAGTAGTTTAGACAGACAGCTCGGTACATTCAACATGTCAATACTGCTCATATATAAATGTAGTGATGAAGCCAATCTCTTCAACCAGGAGAGAGATTGACATGCATATTATTAATATTAGCTCTCTGTGTACATCCAATGGACAGCCGTGCTGCCCTGTTCTGAGCCAATTGTGATTTTCCTGAGACCACACGACTGAACAGTAGTCCAGAAGCAACATAACTAGGGCCTGTAGGACCTGCCTTGTTGATAGTGTCATTAAGGCAGAGTAGTGTTTTATTATAGACAGACTTCTCCCCATCTTAGCTACTACTGCATTAATATGTTTTGACCATGACAGTTCACGTTCTCGGGTTACTCCAAGCAGTTTTGTCATCTCAACTTGCTTATTTTCCACATTATTTATTACAATATTTAGTTGAGGTTTAGGGTTTAGTGAGTGTTTTGTTCCAAATACAATGCTTTAAGTTTTATAAATATTTAGGGTTAACTTATTCCTTGTCACCCACTCAAACTATCTGCAGCTCTTTATTGAGTGTCATTTCAGTTGCTGTAGTAGCTGACGTGAATAGTGTTGAGTCATCAACGCTAAAGTTCATGTTATTCCCGTTGTTTCGTGAGGGCTGGATAGACTGCACCGCATAGTTCGTATTTCAGCCAGGACTGGGATAATTACTGAACGCTGGGCAACTGTTAAATGGTTAACTTCTCATGACTCTCAAACCTGCATGCGGGGGCGTAATGTGGCCTCAAACTAATTAGCATAACGCAGCGGACATAATTCTTCCTAGAAAATCTTCCTATTCATGAAAATCACAAATGAAATATATTGAGACACAGCTTAGCCTTTTGTTAATCACACTGTCATCTCAGATTTTCAAAATATGCTTCACATCCAACGCTAGACAAGCATTTTGTCACGACTTATACCGAAGTCGTTGCCTCAACTTGTTCGGGCGGTGCTCGGCGTTCGACGTCACCGGTCTTCTAGCCATCATTGATCCTTTTTTCATTTTCCATTGGTTTTGTCTTGTCTTCCCACACACCTGTTTTCAATCCCATTCATTACCTGTTGTGTATTTAACCCTCTGTTTCCCCTCATGTCTTCGTCAGAGATTGTTTTATTGTCAGTGTAGTGTGATGGTGTATAGGTGCGCATCGGGTCCTCGTACCCATGTTTGTTTGTTTACGTACATTTAGTGTTATGGAGCATACTCCGTGAACTTTATTAAAAGACTCAATTTTACACTCTATTTGACTCTCTAGCGCCTGACTTCCCTGCCACCTATTACACCTATGCATGACACATTTGTGTAAGTTTATCATGACATAATGCTATGGCTAGGCTCTGCTACCAGCAGGCAACATTTTCACAAAAATAAGAAAAGCAATCAAATTAAATCATTTACCTTTGAAGAACTTCGGATGTTTTCACTCAGGAGACTCCCAGTTAGATAGCAAATGTTTCTTTTTTCCAAAAATATTATTTTTGTAGGCGAAATAGCTCCGTTTGTTCTTCACGTTTGCCTGAGAAATCAACCGGTTTCTCATAAGAAGCGATTGTAAAAATGGCTACTTGTGTACTTTACGCAAGATTTTCTGCGGGAGCCATCATGTGACCACTTGCTAAATGTGGTCCCTTACGGCTATTCTTCAACATAAATGCGTAAAAAGACGTCACAATGCCGTAGACACCTTGGGGAATACGTAGAAAACATAAGCTCATTCGTAGCTCATTCACAGCCATATAAAGGAGTCATTGGCATGAGGCGGTTTCAAAAACCTTACGGATTGGATTTTTATCTGGGTTTCGCCTGTAACATCAGTTCTGTTGCACTCACAGACAATATATTTGCAGTTTTGGAAATGTCAGAGTGTTTTCTATCCAAAGCTGTCAATTATATGCATGGTCGAGCATCTTTTCATGACAAAATATCTTGTTTAAAACGGGAACGTTTTTTATCCAAAAATGAAAATACTGCCCCTAGAGTCGCAACAGGTAGGCCCACATTATGTGAAGTATTCTAGGTCGTCAAGTCTCCAAGGCAGGGCTTCCCGTCTCGGACCAGCACTGGGACTGAGATTTGTGTCGGCGGCGGGATACCAACCATCTCCAGGCTCTGGTCCTTTCGCTGGCTCTTGTAGCGGCGGTTTGGAACCAGATCTTGACCTGTGTAGGGGTCAGTTTAGCACCTCTGTCAAGCCCTGGCCATAGAGAGGCTTTTATTTTCTATTTTTGTTAGGCCAGGGTGTGACTAGGGTGGTCATTCTAGTTTCTTTATTTCTACGTTTTGGCCGGGAATGGTTCTCAATCAGGGACCGCTGTCTATCGTTGTCTCTGATTGGCAGCCTTTTCCCCACCTGTGTTTTGTGGGTAGTTGTTTTCTGTATAGTTTATGCACCGTACAGAACTGTTTCGGTTTTCCCTCTTGTTTATTTTGTTTGAGTGTTTGTGATCAAATAAAATCATGAACACTTACCACGCTGCGCTATGGTCCGATCCTCATTTCAACGAGAGCCGTGACAACCCCGGCCAGGTGATCTCTCTCCGGAGCCGACAGGTACTTCTGCTGCTTGAAGCGACACTACAGCTCATAAACCTGCGCCTGTGAAAACAGCACGCGTGGCTTCCTGCGCTTTCAGGAAACAGAAGATACTCAACAAAATGGCGCTGGAGGAGATACGGTTTTTACGGTCCGTTTTACGGTCTCCTAACCAATTTTGCTATTATGTGTTTTTTTGGCGATATTTGTAAATTATTTTGTACATAATGTTTCTACAACCATATCTTACGGCAGAAAAGAGCTTCTAGATGTCAGGACAGCGATCACCCACCTCAGATTAGACAAAAAGCTTCTGGATATCAGGACAGCGATCACCCACATCAGATTAGACAAAGAGCTTCTGGATATCAGGACAGCGATCACCCACCTCGGATTAGACAAAGAGCTTCTGGATATCAGGACAGCGATCACCCACCTCGGATTAGACAAAGAGCTTCTGGATATCAGGACAGCGATCACCCACCTCGGATTAGACAAAGAGCTTCTGGATATCAAGACAGCGATCACTCACCTCGGATTAGATAAAGAGCTTCTGGATATCAGGACAGCGATCACTCACCTCGGATTAGACAAAGAGCTTCTAGATATCAAGACAGCGATTACTCACCTCGGATTAGACAAAGAGCTTCTGGATATCAGGACAGCGATCACCCACCTCGGATTAGACAAATATTTTTTCAACAACAACAGCAAGCAGGACTCACACGATATTCTCCAAACACCCCACAGGGCAGACATCCCAATTATTCGCAAAAGGAAGCGATGCAGAGGACGTAGCTGACGTAAGACCTTAAAATAGGTCAACATTCACAAGGCTGCGGGGCCAGATGGATTATCATTATGTGCTCCGGGCATGTGCTGACCAACTGGCAGGGGTCTTCACTGACATTTTCAACATGTCCCTGATTGAGTCTGTAATACCAACATGCCTCAAGCAGACCACCATAGTCCCTGTGCCCAAGAACACAAAGGCAACCTGCCTAAATGACTACAGACCCGTGGCACTCACGTCCGTAGCCATGAAGTGCTTTGAAAGACTGGTCATGGCTCACATCAACACCATTATCCCAGAAACCCTAGACCCACTCCAATTTGCATACCCCCCAAACAGATCCTCAGATGATGCAATCTCTATTGCACTCCACACTTCCCTTTCCCACCTGGACAAAAGGAACACCTATGTGAGAATGCTATTAACTTCTTAAGATATAGGGGGCAGCATTTTCACTTTTGGATAAATAGCGTGCCCAATTTCAACTTCCCGCGACTCATGCCAAGAATATAAGATATGCATATGATTAGTAGATTTGGATGGAAAACACTCTGACGTTTCTAAAACTGTTTGAATCATGTCTGTGAGTATAACAGAACGTATGTAGCAGGCAAAACCCCAAGGATTTTTTCCCCTTCTCTGTTCACTATATTGTCTTTGCCATTGGATATTTAATAGGAAACTATTTTCAGTTCCTACCGCTTTCACACGATGTCGCCAGTCTTTGGAATATGGTTGAGGTTATTCCTTTGTGTTATGAAGAAGTAGGCCAACTCGGAACTGGGGACACTTTTGTGAGTTGCGCAAGACGTAAAAAGCAGTGCTGGTTTCTTTTTGTTCCTGTATTGAATAGATTGCCGGGTCTACAATTTGATTGATTATTAACGTTTAGAAATACCTAATGTTGTATTACAAAGTAGTTTGAAATATTTTGGCAAAGTTTATAGGCAACTTTTGAAATATTTTGTAGTGACGTTGGGTTTTTGTAAGCTGTTATTTTCTGGATAAAACGTGCTTTATAAATGGACATTTTTGATATGGATGGAATTAATCGAAAAAAAAAGGACCAATTGTGATGTTTATGGGACATATTGGAGTGCCAACAAAAAAAGCTTGTCAAAGGTAATGCATGTTTTATATTTTATTTCAGCGTTTTGTGTAGCGCCTGCTATGCTAGCTCCTTTGTTTACTCCTAGTGCAGATGTTCCAGGCTATCAGATAATAGCTTCTTATGCTTTCGCCGAAAAGCATTTTTAAAATCTGACATGTTGGCTGGATTCACAACGAGTGTAGCTTTAATTGAGTATCTTACATGTGTGATATAATGAAAGTTTGAATTTTATAGCATTTTATTTGAATCTGGCGCTCTGCATTTCCCTGGCAATTGACCAGTTGAGACGCTAGCGTCTCCCCTATCCATAAGAGGTTTTAAATAAAGGAAACAAAAAAAATGAAATACAAATCTGTGGTAGAACAGTCTGAAGCAGCCTTGTTATTTCCTGTACTGGTGCTCCTGGGTAGCTTGGTTTTTGACTTTGGGACCGAGATGTTTCTCATCATAGAGCTGCACATGATGACAGCTGGTGACGTTGAATGGGCCAGTCTCTCAGGAAACATCAAGGTCTGGTGAGGGTGGGAGCTCCGAGGATCTGATCCCGAGGTAGAAGCCACGGGAGAGGGAGACAGAACTGATGACGAAGATGCTTGACAATAAGTTCTGAAGATAAAGTAAGCTAGCCATTCTGCTTGACAATAGGTATGTTACGCACGCCTCTATGAAGAGGGAACGCAACACCCTGCCACAACTAAACTCTCCGTGAAGTGAAAGAGGTATGGACTGTAGGCGTGAGTAAGGATGACAACCAGCAGAATGTGGTACCGTTTACAAGGACTTTATTCCTTTACACGGTAATATGGGGAAAAGGGGCTGGACGGAACCAAAGCAAAGAAAGTACATCTCAAAGCCCCCTCTCCTATCTTACCTGCCTACCCACTACTTACCTAATTTATCACCACCTGGTGCCCTAACCAAAATACAGGGGGTGGTCCGCCCAGGTCTTACCTATTGTGCCTAGACAGTGAATATGCTACGGGTATATGTATGCCCGCGGGCCTCTTGCCTAAGCACTCCATAGGTGCCTTCACCTTCCACCCTGGGAACAAATGAAACAGAAGAACAAATAATTTCTCAAACAAACTAAGAAACAAAGGACATCAAATAAGCTCTATCTGAGCAACAAACTCACTGAACATACCAACTGCTACCAACAACTATCATTGTAAATTATCCACAGCCATCAGTCTCCTCTCTCATTACATTACATTTACATTTAAGTCATTTAGCAGACGCTCTTATCCAGAGCGACTTACAAATTGGTGAATTCACCTTCTGACATCCAGTGGAACAGCCACTTACAATAGTGCATCTAAATCATTTAAGGGGGGGGAGAAGGATTACTTATCCTATCCTAGGTATTCCTTGAAGAGGTGGGGTTTCAGGTGTCTCCGGAAGGTGGTGATTGACTCTGCTGTCCTGGCGTCGTGAGGGAGTTTGTTCCACCATTGAGGGGCCAGAGCAGCGAACAGTTTTGACTGGGCTGAGCGGGAACTGTACTTCCTCAGTGGTAGGGAGGCGAGCAGGCCAGAGGTGGATGAACGCAGTGCCCTTGTTTGGGTGTAGGGCCTGATCAGAGCCTGGAGGTACTGCGGTGCCATTCCCCTCACAGCTCCGTAGGCAAGCACCATGGTCTTGTAGCGGATGCGAGCTTCAACTGGAAGCCAGTGGAGAGAGCGGAGGAGCGGGGTGACGTGAGAGAACTTGGGAAGGTTGAACACCAGACGGGCTGCGGCGTTCTGGATGAGTTGTAGGGGTTTAATGGCACAGGCAGGGAGCCCAGCCAACAGCGAGTTGCAGTAATCCAGACGGGAGATGACAAGTGCCTGGATTAGGACCTGCGCCGCTTCCTGTGTGAGGCAGGGTCGTACTCTGCGGATGTTGTAGAGCATGAACCTACAGGAACGGGCCACCGCCATGATGTTGGTTGAGAACGACAGGGTGTTGTCCAGGATCACGCCAAGGTTCTTAGCGCTCTGAGAGGAGGACACGATGGAGTTGTCAACCGTGATGGCGAGATCATGGAACGGGCAGTCCTTCCCCGGGAGGAAGAGCAGCTCCGTCTTGCCGAGGTTCAGCTTGAGGTGGTGATCCGTCATCCACACTGATATGTCTGCCAGACATGCAGAGATGCGATTCGCCACCTGGTCATCAGAAGGGGAAAGGAGAAGATTAATTGTGTGTCGTCTGCATAGCAATGATAGGAGAGACCATGTGAGGTTATGACAGAGCCAAGTGACTTGGTGTATAGCGAGAATAGGAGAGGGCCTAGAACAGAGCCCTGGGGGACACCAGTGGTGAGCGCGCGTGGTGAGGAGACAGATTCTCGCCACGCCACCTGGTAGGAGCGACCTGTCAGGTAGGACGCAATCCAAGCGTGGGCCGTGCCGGAGATGCCCAACTCGGAGAGGGTGGAGAGGAGGATCTGATGGTTCACAGTATCGAAGGCAGCCGATAGGTCTAGAAGGATGAGAGCAGAGGAGAGAGAGTTAGCTTTAGCAGTGCGGAGCGCCTCCGTGATACAGAGAAGAGCAGTCTCAGTTGAATGACTAGTCTTGAAACCTGACTGATTTGGATCAAGGAGGTCATTCTGAGAGAGATAGCGGGAGAGCTGGCCAAGGACGGCACGTTCAAGAGTTTTGGAGAGAAAAGAGAGAAGGGATACTGGTCTGTAGTTGTTGACATCGGAGGGATCGAGTGTAGGTTTTTTCAGAAGGGGTGCAACTCTCGCTCTCTTGAAGACGGAAGGGACGTAGCCAGCGGTCAGGGATGAGTTGATGAGCGAGGTGAGGTAAGGGAGAAGGGCTCCGGAAATGGTCTGGAGAAGAGAGGAGGGGATAGGGTCAAGCGGGCAGGTTGTTGGGCGGCCGGCCGTCACAAGAAGCGAGATTTCATCTGGAGAGAGGGGGAGAAAGAGGTCAGAGCACAGGGTAGGGCAGTGTGAGCAGAACCAGCGGTGTCGTTTGACTTAGCAAACGAGGATCGGATGTCGTCGACCTTCTTTTCAAAATGGTTGACGAAGTCATCTGCAGAGAGGGAGGAGGGGGGAGGGGGAGGAGGATTCAGGAGGGAGGAGAAGGTGGCAAAGAGCTTCCTAGGGTTAGAGGCAGATGCTTGGAATTTAGAGTGGTAGAAAGTGGCTTTAGCAGCAGAGACAGAGGAGGAAAATGTAGAGAGGAGGGAGTGAAAGGATGCCAGGTCCGCAGGGAGGCGAGTTTTCCTCCATTTCCGCTCGGCTGCCCGGAGCTCTGTTCTGTGAGCTCGCAATGAGTCGTCGAGCCACGGAGCGGGAGGGGAGGACCGAGCCGGCCTGGAGGATAGGGGACATAGAGAGTCAAAGGATGCAGAAAGGGAAGAGAGGAGGGTTGAGGAGGCAGAATCAGGAGATAGGTTGGAGAAGGTATGAGCAGAGGGAAGAGATGATAGGATGGAAGAGGAGAGAGTAGCGGGGGAGAGAGAGCGAAGGTTGGGACGGCGCGATACCATCCGAGTAGGGGCAGTGTGGGAAGTGTTGGATGAGAGCGAGAGGGAAAAGGATACAAGGTAGTGGTCGGAGACTTGGAGGGGAGTTGCATTGAGGTTAGTGGAAGAACAGCATTTAGTAAAGATGAGGTCGAGCGTATTGCCTGCCTTGTGAGTAGGGGGGGAAGGTGAGAGGGTGAGGTCAAAAGAGGAGAGGAGTGGAAAGAAGGAGGCAGAGAGGAATGAGTCAAAGGTAGACGTGGGGAGGTTAAAGTCGCCCAGGACTGTGAGAGGTGAGCCGTCCTCAGGAAAGGAGCTTATCAAGGCATCAAGCTCATTGATGAACTCTCCGAGGGAACCTGGAGGGCGATAAATGATAAGGATGTTAAGCTTGAAAGGGCTGGTAACTGTGAAAGCATGGAATTCAAAGGAGGCGATAGACAGATGGGTAAGGGGAGAAAGAGAGAATGACCACTTGGGAGAGATGAGGATCCCGGTGCCACCACCCCGCTGACCAGAAGCTCTCGGGGTGTGCGAGAACACGTGGGCGGACGAAGAGAGAGCAGTAGGAGTAGCAGTGTTATCTGTGGTGATCCATGTTTCCGTCAGTGCCAAGAAGTCGAGGGACTGGAGGGAGGCATAGGCTGAGATGAACTCTGCCTTGTTGGCCGCAGATCGGCAGTTCCAGAGGCTACCGGAGACCTGGAACTCCACGTGGGTCGTGCGCGCTGGGACCACCAGATTAGGGTGGCCGCGGCCACGCGGTGTGGAGCGTTTGTATGGTCTGTGCAGAGAGGAGAGAACAGGGATAGATAGACACATAGTTGACAGGCTACAGAAGAGGCTACGCTAATGCAAAGGAGATTGGAATGACAAGTGGACTACACGTCTCGAATGTTCAGAAAGTTAAGCTTACGTAGCAAGAATCTTATTGACTAAAATGATTGAAATGATACAGTACTGCTGGAGTAGGCTAGCTGGCAGTGGCTGCGATGTTGACACTACACTAATCAAGTCGTTCCGTCGAGTGTAATGGTTTCTACAGTGCTGCTATTTGGGGCTAGCTAGCTAGCTAGCAGTGTTGATTGCGTTACGTTACGTTAAAAGAACGACAATAGCTGGCTAGCTAACCTAGAAAATCGCTCTAGACTACACAATTGTCTTAGATACAAAGACGGCTATGTAGCTAGCTAGCTACGATCAAACAAATCAAACCGTTGTACTGTAATAGTTTCTACAGTGCTGCTATTGGCGGGCTAGCTGGCTAGCTAGCAGTGATGATTGCGTTACGTTACCTTAAAAGAACGATAATAGCTGGCTAGCTAACCTAGAAAATCGCTCTAGACTACACAATTGTCTTAGATACAAAGACGGCTATGTAGCTAGCTAGCTACGATCAAACAAATCAAACCGTTGTATTGTAATAGTTTCTACAGTGCTGCTAGTCGGGGGCTAGCTGGCTAGCTAGCAGTGTTGATTGCGTTACGTTACGTTAAAAGAACGACAATATATAAAGCCGACAAATATATATATATATATATATCCTGATGAAAATGCTGGTTCTTTCAATTGCATTCATGTCTCTACTCCATCTGCCTGCCTCCCTTTCTATTTGTCTCGACTTGAGCTATCGCTAGTGAAGTGCAACATTGTATCAAATCAATCAACTGTGTCCACCCAATGACTGTATATATGAAGATCTCTCAGCAATGATTCTCTATCACATTCAATCTCTCTGCAATGACCTCCCAGCAATTAACCTCCTGAACAGAACACTGGCTTTTATATAGCTTCAGAATGAATGTGTAACTGGAGACAGCTGTGTCTTGACGAGGGGGCGGGGTCAGCTCTCCAATTAGCCATGGAGTCGACCAATCAGCTGCTTGATGGATTTCAGGAAGCCATTTCCTGAAATAACACACAAACTGGGGAACGTAACAAGGTACTGAAAATAAAGTAAGCTAGCCATTCAGCTTGACAATAGGTACTGAAAATAAAGTAAGCTAGCCATTCAGCTTGACAATAGGTACTGAAAATAAAGTAAGCTAGCCATTCAGCTTGACAATAGGTACTGAAAATAAAGTAAGCTAGCGTTTCAGCTTGACAATAGGTACTGAAAATAAAGTAAGCTAGCCATTCAGCTTGACCATAAGTACTGAAAATAAAGTAAGCTAGCCATTCAGCTTGACAATAGGTACTGAAAATAAAGTAAGCTAGCCATTCAGCTTGACAATAGGTACTGAAGATAAAGCTAGCCATTCAGCTTGACAATAGGTACTGAAAATAAAGTAAGCTAGCCATTCAGCTTGACAATAGGTACTGAAAATAAAGTAAGATAGCCATTCAGCTTGACAATAGGCACTGAAGATAAAGCTAGCCATTCTGCTTGATAGAGAATAATAAATGCATGTGGCATGTATGCTTTATTAAGTGCTTATATGGGTACCAGGTACCTAACCCTTTATTAATTCTTCATATAAGTACAAGGTACCTAAACCTAACCCTTTATTAAATCCTTACATAGAGACTGGTGCACTTCACTGCAAACAAGGAGGCCTACAAACCTGCCTCAGTTACACCAGCTCTGTCAGGAGGAATGGGCCAAAATTCACCCAACTTATTGTGGGAAGCTTGTGGAAGGCTACCTGAAATGTTTGACCCAAGTTAAAGAATTTAAAGGCAATGCTATCAAATACTAATTGAGTGTATGTAATATTCAGACCCACATATGATGAAAGAAATAATTATCTTTACTATTATTCTGAGATTTCACATTCTTAAAATAAAGTGGCAATCCTAACTGACCTGAGACAGGGAATTTTTACTAGGATAAAATGTCATGAATTGAGAAAACAGAGTTTAAATTTAGTTGGCTAAGGTGTATTTAAACTTCCGACTTCAACTGTAGGTACTTGTGTAGGTACTTTCTTACCAGATAAGTTATAATATCTATGTTTATATTGATAAAAGGACAAAGAAACCTTTATATGTAACAATGTCAAAATGGATGAAGACACTCCAAGTTTAGAGTCGCTAAAACTGGACACCATAAACACCATAAAACAACACATTCTTAGTCGAAATCTAATCTAAACCCTCCGCAGGAATAAACAGATTTTCATATTAGTGTTGAAAAATAGATGGAGTTGGGGACAGTAAAGGTGTTGTATTCAATATATGGGCTTTCATGTGCTAAATGGAATATTATTCATATCTGAGTGCACAGTGTTTTGGGGTTATTCTGCAGGAGTTGCTTCCTGTACCATGGGACCCCATTCCTTTTACCGAGAGCCGTTTGAGAAAATCTCAACAGACCTTGATACAATTACTGAACCTTCCTCTCTCCATCTTGTCTCTCGTGCCCCCCTCTCGCCCCTCTGGCACCGCTACAGACCTCATGGGGGAATAGCAGCGACTATTCAGAAGAAGATTTGGTCAGTCAGGCATCAAATGTAGGCCTCTTCTCACACATTCGCTGCCGTGGCGGCAGCGTCAAGGGACCTGTATTGTGCCTTTTCACACACTCCTCTCAGCGGACTCAGAAACCCTCAGCCCGGGGAAGAGAGGAGGAGAGAGAGGAGATAGAGAGACAGAGAAAGAAAGAGAGAGAGACAAAGAGAGGGAGACAGAGAGTGGAAAAGAAAAAGAGACAGATAGAGGGAGAGAGACATAGAGAGACAGCTCCTGGGCTAAAGGAGTGTGACCTCTGGTGACCTCCAGTCTCTTTGCTTCAGGGGGTTTCAGCCTGAAGTTTTTTTTTTCTAGCTCCTGGACCGGGTTCTACCTTGGAGAGGAAATGAGATTTCTAGTGTTGACCCTCAATGGACACATGATGTTAATGGACAGGGGAAGTAGATTGGGGTTGAGGTGGAGTGGAAGGGGAAGGGGACTGGCATAGCGGTGGAGAGGAGTGGTGTGGGGTTGTGAGAGAGGTGAGGTGGGTAGAGGTTGGGTGAAGGTGTACTGTGAGAGAGGTTGGTGGAGTGGGACTGGGGTAGAGGTGGGTGGAGGTGGACTGGGGTAGAGGTTGGTGGAGTGGGACTGGGGTATAGGTGGGTGGAGTGGGACTGGGGTAGAGGTGGGTGGAAGCGGACTGGGGTAGAGGTGGGTGGAGTGGGACTGGGGTAGAGGTGGGTGGAGTGGGACTGGGGTAGAGGTGGGTGGAGGTGGACTGGGGTAGAGGTGGGTTGAGTGGGACTGGGGTAGAGGTGGGTGGAGTGGGACAGGGGTAGAGGTGGACTGGGGTAGAGGTGGGTGGAGTGGGACTGGGGTAGAGGTGGGTGGAGGTGTACTGGGGTAGAGGCGGGTGGCTGGGATAGAGATGGGGTGGGTCTGGGATAGAGGTTGGTGGGGCTGGGATAGAGGTTGGTGGGGCTGGGATAGAGATGGGGTGGGTCTGGGATAGAGGTTGGTGGGGCTGGGATAGAGATGGGGTGGGTCTGGGATGGAGGTTGATGTGGCTGGGATAGAAGTTGGTGGGGCTGGGATAGAGGTTGGTGGGGCTGGGATAGAGATGGGGTGGGTCTGGGATAGAGGTTGGTGGGTCTGGGATAGAGGTTGGTGGGTCTGGGATAGAGGTTGGTGGGTCTGGGATAGAGGTTGGTGGGTCTGGGATAGAGGTTGGTGGGTCTGGGATAGAGGTTGGTGGGGCTGGGATAGAGATGGTGGAGTGGTACTGGGGTAGAGGTTGGTTGAGTTGGACTGGGGTAGTTGTGGGGTGGGTAGAGGTGGGGTGGAGCTGGTGCTGGGGCTGGGATAGAGGTTGATGGGGCTGGGATAGAGATTGATGGGGCTGGGATAGAGGTTGATGGGGCTGGGTTAGAGGTTGATGGGGCTGGGATAGAGGTTGGTGGGTCTGGGATAGAGGTTGGTGGGGCTGGGATAGAGGTTGGTGGGGCTGGGATAGAGATGGTGGAGTGGTACTGGGATAGAGATTGATGGGGCTGGGATAGATGTTGGTGGGGCTGGGATAGAGGTTGGTGGGGCTGGGATAGAGGTTGGTGGGGCTGGGATAGAGGTTGGTGGGGCTTGGATAGAGATGGGGTGGGGCTGGGATAGAGGTTGATGGGGCTGGGTTAGAGATGGGTTGGGGCTGGGATAGAGGTTGATGGGGCTGGGATAGAGGTTGGTGGGGCTGGGATAGAGATTGGTGGGGCTTGAATAGAGATGGGGTGGGGCTGGGATAGAGGTTGATGGGGCTGGTATAGAGATTGATGGGGCTGGGTTAGAGGTTGATGGGGCTGGGATAGAGGTTGGTGGGTCTGGGATAGAGGTTGGTGGAGCTGGGATAGAGATGGTGGAGTGGTACTGGGGTAGAGGTTGGTTGAGTTGGACTGGGGTAGTTGTGGGGTGGGTAGAGGTGGGGTGGTGCTGGGGCTGGGATAGAGGTTGATGGGGCTGGGATAGAGATTGATGGGGCTGGGATAGAGGTTGGTGGGGCTGGGATAGAGGTTGGTGGGGCTGGGATAGAGGTTGGTGGGGCTGGGATAGAGGTTGGTGGGGCTGGGATAGAGGTTGGTGGGGCTGGGATAGAGGTTGGTGGGGCTGGGATAGAGGTTGGTGGGGCTGGGATAGAGGTTGGTGGGGCTGGGATAGAGATGGTGGAGTGGTACTGGGGTAGAGGTTGGTTGAGTTGGACTGTGGTAGTTGTGGGGTGGGTAGAGGTGGGGTGGAGCTGGTGTTGATGGGGCGGGGTAGAGGTTGATGGGGCTGGGATAGAGATGGGGTGGGGCTGGGATAGAGATGGGGTGGGGCTGGGATAGAGATGGGGTGGGGCTGGGATAGAGGTTGGTGGGGCTGGGATAGAGATGGGGTGGGGCTGGGATAGAGGTTGATGGGGCTGGGATAGAGGTTGATGGGGCTGGTATAGAGGTTGATGGGGCTGGGATAGAGATGGGGTGGGGCTGGGATAGAGATGGGGTGGGGCTGGGATAGAGATGGGGTGGGGCTGGGATAGAGATGGGGTGGGGCTGGGATAGAGATGGGGTGGGGCTGGGATAGAGATGGGGTGGGGCTGGGATAGAGGTTGGTGGGGCTGGGATAGAGGTTGATGGGGCTGGGATAGAGGTTGATGGGGCTGGGATAGAGATGGGGTGGGGCTGGGATAGAGGTTGATGGGGCTGTGATAGAGGTTGGTGGGGCTGGGAAACAGATGGGGTGGGGCTGGGATAGAGGTTGATGGGGCTGGGATAGAGGTTGATGGGGCTGGGATAGAGGTTGATGGGGCTGGGATAGAGGTTGATGGGGCTGGGGTAGAGTTTGGTGGAGCTTGGATAGAGATGGGGTGGGGCTGGGATAGAGGTTGATGGGCTGGGTTAGAGATGGGTTGGGGCTGGGATAGAGGTTGATGGGGCTGGGATAGAGTTTGCTGGGGCTGGGATAGAGGTTGGTGGGGCTGGGATAGAGATTGGTGGGGCTGGGATAGAGGTTGATGGGGCGGGGTAGAGGTTGATGGGGCTGGGATAGAGATGGGGTGGGGCTGGGATAGAGATGGGGTGGGGCTGGGATAGAGATGGGGTGGGGCTGGGATAGAGATGGGGTGGGGCTGGGATAGAGATGGGGTGGGGCTGGGATAGAGGTTGGTGGGGCTGGGATAGAGATGGGGTGGGGCTGGGATAGAGGTTGATGGGGCTGGGATAGAGGTTGATGGGGCTGGGATAGAGGTTGGTGGGTCTGGGATAGAGGTTGGTGGGGCTGGGATAGAGGTTGGTGGGGCTGGGATAGAGATGGTGGAGTGGTACTGGGATAGAGATTGATGGGGCTGGGTTAGAGGTTGATGGGGCTGGGATAGAGGTTGGTGGGTCTGGGATAGAGGTTGGTGGGGCTGGGATAGAGGTTGGTGGGGCTGGGATAGAGATGGTGGAGTGGTACTGGGATAGAGATTGATGGGGCTGGGATAGAAGTTGGTGGGGCTGGGATAGAGGTTGGTGGGGCTGGGATAGAGGTTGGTGGGGCTGGGATAGAGGTTGGTGGGGCTTGGATAGAGATGGGGTGGGGCTGGGATAGAGGTTGATGGGGCTGGGTTAGAGATGGGTTGGGGCTGGGATAGAGGTTGATGGGGCTGGGATAGAGGTTGGTGGGGCTGGGATAGAGATTGGTGGGGCTTGAATAGAGATGGGGTGGGGCTGGGATAGAGGTTGATGGGGCTGGTATAGAGATTGATGGGGCTGGGTTAGAGGTTGATGGGGCTGGGATAGAGGTTGGTGGGTCTGGGATAGAGGTTGGTGGAGCTGGGATAGAGATGGTGGAGTGGTACTGGGGTAGAGGTTGGTTGAGTTGGACTGGGGTAGTTGTGGGGTGGGTAGAGGTGGGGTGGTGCTGGGGCTGGGATAGAGGTTGATGGGGCTGGGATAGAGATTGATGGGGCTGGGATAGAGGTTGGTGGGGCTGGGATAGAGGTTGGTGGGGCTGGGATAGAGGTTGGTGGGGCTGGGATAGAGGTTGGTGGGGCTGGGATAGAGGTTGGTGGGGCTGGGATAGAGGTTGGTGGGGCTGGGATAGATGTTGGTGGGGCTGGGATAGAGGTTGGTGGGGCTGGGATAGAGATGGTGGAGTGGTACTGGGGTAGAGGTTGGTTGAGTTGGACTGTGGTAGTTGTGGGGTGGGTAGAGGTGGGGTGGAGCTGGTGTTGATGGGGCGGGGTAGAGGTTGATGGGGCTGGGATAGAGATGGGGTGGGGCTGGGATAGAGATGGGGTGGGGCTGGGATAGAGATGGGGTGGGGCTGGGATAGAGATGGGGTGGGGCTGGGATAGAGGTTGGTGGGGCTGGGATAGAGATGGGGTGGGGCTGGGATAGAGGTTGATGGGGCTGGGATAGAGGTTGATGGGGCTGGGATAGAGATGGGGTGGGGCTGGGATAGAGATGGGGTGGGGCTGGGATAGAGATGGGGTGGGGCTGGGATAGAGATGGGGTGGGGCTGGGATAGAGATGGGGTGGGGCTGGGATAGAGATGGGGTGGGGCTGGGATAGAGGTTGGTGGGGCTGGGATAGAGATGGGGTGGGGCTGGGATAGAGGTTGATGGGGCTGGGATAGAGGTTGATGGGGCTGGGATAGAGGTTGATGGGGCTGGGATAGAGATGGGGTGGGGCTGGGATAGAGGTTGATGGGGCTGTGATAGAGGTTGGTGGGGCTGGGAAACAGATGGGGTGGGGCTGGGATAGAGGTTGATGGGGCTGGGATAGAGGTTGATGGGGCTGGGATAGAGGTTGATGGGGCTGGGATAGAGGTTGATGGGGCTGGGGTAGAGTTTGGTGGAGCTTGGATAGAGATGGGGTGGGGCTGGGATAGAGGTTGATGGGCTGGGTTAGAGAGGGGTTGGGGCTGGGATAGAGGTTGATGGGGCTGGGATAGAGTTTGCTGGGGCTGGGATAGAGGTTGGTGGGGCTGGGATAGAGATTGGTGGGGCTGGGATAGAGGTTGATGGGGCGGGGTAGAGGTTGATGGGGCTGGGATAGAGATGGGGTGGGGCTGGGATAGAGATGGGGTGGGGCTGGGATAGAGATGGGTTGGGGCTGGGATAGAGATGGGGTGGGGCTGGGATAGAGATGGGGTGGGGCTGGGATAGAGGTTGGTGGGGCTGGGATAGAGATGGGGTGGGGCTGGGATAGAGGTTGATGGGGCTGGGATAGAGGTTGATGGGGCTGGGATAGAGGTTGATGGGGCTGGGATAGAGATGGGGTGGGGCTGGGATAGAGATGGGGTGGGGATGGGATAGAGGTGGGTGGGGATGGGATAGAGGTTGGTGGGGCTGGGATAGAGGTGGGGTGGGGCTGGGATAGAGATGGGGTGGGGCTGGGATAGAGGTGGGTGGGGCTGGGATAGAGGTGGGTGGGGCTGGGATAGAGGTGGGTGGGGCTGGGATAGAGATGGGGTGGGGCTGGGATAGAGATGGGGTGGGGCTGGGATAGAGGTGGGTGGGCTGGGATAGAGGTTGGTGGGGCTGGGATAGAGATGGGGTGGAGGCAGACTGGAGTAGATGTGGGTGTAGTGGGTGGATGTTGAGAAAGTAAAGACATACATTTTTTTGACCCTCTTTTTCTCCCCAATTTCTTGATTACGAGCTTGTCTCATCGCTACAACTCACCAACGGGCGGTGAAGGTCAAGTCATGCGTCCTCTGAAACATGACCTGCCAAACCTCGCTTCTTAAAATGGATTGGATCCCTTTTTTTTATTGCCTAAAATGACATACCCAGCCTGTTGCTCAGGACCTAAAGCAAGGATATGCATATTCTTGATATCATTTGAAACAAAACTTTGAAGTTTGTGGAAATGTGAAATGAATGTAGGAGAATATAACACATTAGATCTGGTAAAAGATAATACATATAAAAACCATGTAGTTTGTAAGATCTTCTTTGAAACGTAAGAGAAAGGCCATAATGTATTATTCCAGCCTAGCCACAATTTAGATTTTGGCCACTAGATGGCATCACTCTGTATGTGCAACGTTTTAGACTGATCTAATGAACCATTGTATTTATGTTCAAACTGTTGTATCAAGACTGCCCAAATGTGCCTAATTGGTTTATTAATAAATTATCATGTTCATAACTCTGCACTCTCCTCAAACAATAGCATGGTTTTCTTTCACTGTAATAGCTACTGTACATTGGAAAGTGCAGTTAGATTAACAAGAATTTAAGCTTTCTACCAATATCAGATATGTCTATGTCCTGGGAACTGTTCTTGTTACTTACAACCTCATTAGCCTATGTTAGCTCAAACATCCCACAGGGGACCGATCAATCCTGTAGAGATTAACACCCACCCAATTAACCTGGAAGCCAACCGCAACCTTCAGGGGTCCAGCCGCCCCCAGCGTGATGAGCCAAGTAAATCCCCCCACAGCCAGGCCCTCCTCTAAACCGGACGACGCTGGGCCAATTGTGCACCGCCCTATGGTACTCCTGGTCACGGCTGGTAATGACACAGCCTGGGATCGAACCCCAGGCTGTAGTGACGCCGCAACACTGCGATGCAGTGCCTTAGACTGCTGCCCCACTCGGGAGGCCCAAGGACATGCATTTCTATTCATGGTTTTAGGGCAGGCAGTGTGTTGAAAGCTTTTTCTTCAGGACTGAAAGGTATAAAGGTGTAAAGCTCAGAGGATTTAACCTCCATCAGTATTTATCACAAACCCTCCTCTCCTTCCTTCTTTCTGTCCTTCTTTCCTTCCTCCCTGTACTGCAGCAGTTGGTTGCCATAGCCCTCAGACCCTAAGACCAGTCAATGCACTAACACAGCGATATGGCTGTATTCAATTCACTTTAACCGTTAATCAATACCGATAGAGCCATGTTCCAGTTGATTATCATTCTAAATGTCCCTAATTGAGATTCAAGGTGTAGAAACTAGCCTATTTGACAGATGACATAAACTATACAGTATATTCCAGACTGTTCCATGAAGGCAACAGAGAGAGCAACGTGACCAGGACAACTTGCCTCTGTGTGCCACTCAGACATGCTCCGGAGTCCTAGGGAGGATTATGTTTCAGAACTTGTCAAGATACCAGAATTCACTTTTATCATGTTTGCCAAATACATGTGTTACCTGCTCCATAGAAACTGCTCTACCTAATGAATGGACAAAGATAAGGAAATCATTTACCAGCCTGAGGCTGACTATGCATGTGTGTGTGTGTGTGTGCGCGTGCGTGCGTGCCAAGTGTGTGTGTTTTCACAGGGAAAACGGTGTCAAAATGTGTCGAGGGGAGCAGTCAACCTCGGACAACCTCTGAATATGTATTGGAAAAGACAGTGGTAAGATATGATATATGCTGAATGGTAAGATATGATATATGCTGCATGGTAAGATATGATATATGCTACATGGTAAGATATTATATATGCTGCATGGTAAGATATTATATATATATATGCTGCATGGTAAGATGTGATATATGCTGCATGGTAAGATATTATATATGCTGCATGGTAAAATATTATATATGCTGCATGGTAAAATATGATATATGCTGCATGGTAAGATATGATATATGCTGCATGGTAAGATATGATATATGCTGCATGGTAAGATATGATATATGCTGCATGGTAAGATATGATATATGCTGCATGGTAAGATATGATATATGCTGCATGGTAAGATATGATATATGCTGCATGGTAAGATGGTTGCGGTGGCGATTTTTATGAATTGTTCAGCAGGCTAATGGGTTGGGGTTAGAAACTGTTGATGAGCCTTTTGGTCCTAGACTTGGCGCTTCGGTACCGCTGGCCGTGCAGTAGCAGAGAAAACAGTCTAGAAGTTGCGTGACTGGAGTCTCTGACAATTTTATGGGCTTTCCTCAGACAACGCCTATTATATACAGTTGGAGACAGAAGTTTACATACACTTAGGTTGGAGTCATTAAAACTTGTTTTTCAACCACTCCACAAATTTCTTGTTAACAAACTATAGTTTTGGCAAGTCGGTTAGGACATCTACTTTGTGCATAACACAAGTCATTTTTCCAACAATTGTTTACTGACAGATTATTTCACTTATAATTCACTGTATCACAACTCCAGTCAAATGTTTGGACACCTACTCATTCAAGGGTTTTTCTTAATTATTTTAGATTTTCTCCATTGTAGAATAATAGTGAAGACATCAAATCTATGAAGTACCACATATAGAATCAAGTAGTAACCAAAAAAGTGTTAAACATATCAAAATATATTTTAGATTTTTCAAAGTACCCACCGTTTGCCTTGATGACAGTTTTGCACACTCAATCAATTAATCACATTTATTTATAAAGCTCTTTCTACATGAGCAGATGCCACAAAATGCTACACAGCAACCCAGCCTAAAACCCCAAATAGCAAGCAATGCAGATGTAGAAGCACGGTGGCTAGGAAAAACTTCATAGGCAGAAACCTAGAGAGGAACCAGGCTCTGAGGGGTGGCCAATCCTCTTCTGGCTGTGCTGGGTGGAGATTATAAGAGTACATGGTCATTTAAGGCCAGATTGTTCTTCAAGATGTTCAAATATTCATAGATGAGCAGCAGGGTCAAATAATAATAATCACAGTGGTTGTAGAGGGTGCAACAGGTCAGTACCTCAGGAGTAAATGTCAGTTGTCTTTTCATAGCCGATCATTAAGAAGTTGAGACAGCAGGTGCAGTAGAGAGAGAGAGAGAGATTGTCGAAAACAAGGTAGCACGTCCGGTGAACAGTTACAACGCAACACACTCTTGGCATTCTCTCAACCAGCATCATGAGTAATGCTTTTCCAACAGTCTTCAAGTAGTTCCCACATATGTTAAGCACTTGTTGGCTGCTTTTCATTCACTCTGCAGTCCAACTCATCCCAAACCCTCTAGTTGGGTTGAGATCAGGGGATTGTGGAGGCCAGGTCATCTGATGCAGCACCACATCACTTTCCTTCTTGGTCAAATAGCCCTTTACTCAGCCTGGAGGGGTGTTGGGTCATTGTCCTGCTGAAAAACAAATGATAGTCCCACTAAGCACAAACCGGATGGGATGGCGTATCGCTGCAGAATGCTGTGATAACCAGCATGGCTAAGTGTGCCTTGAATTCTAAATAATTCACTGACAGTGTCACCAGCAATGCACACCCACACCATCACATCTCCTCCTACATGCTTCATGGTGGGAACCACACATGCGGAGATCATCCATTCACCTACACTGCATCTCACAAAGACGCATCGGTTGGTACCAAAATACTCAAATTTGAATTTGTCAGACCAAAGGAAAGATTTCCACTGGTTTAATGTCCATTGCTCATGTTTCTTGCCCCAATAAGTCTCTTCTTCTTATTGGTGTCCTTTAGTTGTGGTTTCCCTGCAGCAATTCAACCATTAAGGCCTGAATCACACAGTCTGCTCTTAACAGTTGATGTTGAGATGTGTCTGTTACTTGAACACTGCGAAGCATTTACTTGGGCTGGAAAGTTTGACATTTTCCGGATTGACTGACATTCTTGTCTTAAAGAAATGATGGACTGTCATTTCTCTCTGCTTATTTGAGCTGTTCTTTCCATATGGACTTGGTCTTTTAACAAATCGGGTTATCTTCTGTACTCCACCCCTACCTTATCACAACACAACTGATTGGCTCAAATGTATTAAGAAGGAAATACATTCCACAAATTAACAAGGCACAACTGTTAATTGAAAGCATTCCAGGTGACTACCTCATGAAGCTGGTTGAGAGAATGCCAAGTGTGTGCAAAGCTGTCATCAAGGCAAAGGGTAGCTACTTTGAAAAATCTCAAATATAAAATACATTTTGATTCGTTTAACTCTTTTCTGGTTACCACGTGATTCCATATGTGTTATTTCATCATTTTGATGTCTTCATTATTATTCTACAATGTAGAAAACAGTAAAAAATAATGAAAAACACTGGAATGTATAGGTGTGTCCAAACTTTTGACTTGTACTGTATATTTATACACACTACCGTTCAAAAGTTTGAGGTCACTTAGAAACACCAGTCTCAACGTCAACAGTGAAGAGGCGACTCCGGGATGCTAGTGACCACTCGTGACCATATACCATATTTCGTCTTTTGAGCTTCTAGTCATGAAATCGATGCTGCCTTCTCAATCACTTTTTATAGCTACTGTTTACAGATCTCCTGGGCCATATACAGCGTTCCTCATTGAGTTCCTAAATTCCTATCGGACCTTGTAGTCATAGCAGATAATATTCTAATTTGTGGTGACTCCCTGATCTCTCTTTTGACGAACATATCAAGACTGTTTCAAGGACAGCTTTTTTCCATCTACATAACATTGCAAAAATCAGAAACTTTCTGTCCAAAAATGATGCAGAAAAATGTATCCATGCTTTTGTTACTTCTAGGTTAGACTACTGCAATGCTCTACTTTCCGGCTACCCGGATAAAGCACTAAATACATTTCAGTTAGTGCTAAATATGGCTGCTAGAATCCTGACTAGAACCCCCAAAATTGTTCATATTA